>NC_053434.1:45926954-46226954 GCF_007990345.1 Gossypium hirsutum
GTTCTGGATAATGCACGTATGAGTCTGCATACATGCCGAATGTTAATGTTTAACTGTGTGATGACTTCTGACGGTTAAAATTTATGTTTTGATTAGTAAATGGATCCCGGTGTAGAGAGAACCTTGGCGGATGACATTGAAGTGTAGCGGCTGCCCTGCACAAGGGACACCGCCTGTTGAACCTCAGTCATCTGCGATATCAAGGTGAGGGGGCTAACAAGCCTTCTTTACCATGATGAATGAGTGGGTCGCGCAGTATGCCCGAACCAATCCGGCTGTCCAACAATTCCGAATTTGAATAATCCACCCCCGGAGCCAGTAATGCCATCAGTTACTGATCCTGTGAGGCTGAGTAAGCCACCTGTAGACTTGATTAGGAAGCGCGGGGCTGAGGAGTTCAGGGCCATAGTTACTGATGATGCTGAAAGGGCCGAGTTCTGGCTTGATAACACCATTCGGGTGTTTGATGAACTGTCATGCACACCCGATGAATGTCTAAGTGTGCTATATCTTGTTGCGGGACTCAGCCTACTATTGGTGGAGGACCCTGATTTCCATAGTCCAAACGAACGAGTAACTTGGGACTTCTTTCAGACGGAATTTCGAAAGAAATATATTAGTCAACGGTTCATGATCAAAAGCGTAGGAATTCTTGGAACTCAAGCAGGCCGTATGACAGTATCTGAATACGACATGAATTCATAAGACTCAGTAGGTATGCCGGGAGTGTGTAGCTGATGAGGTTGCTATGTGCAAAGATTCGAAGAAGGATGAATGAAGATTAAAGCTACTAATGGGTATTTTGGAAATAAAAGAATTCGTAACACTAGTCGAACGAGCCTGCAAGCGGAAGAACTTGAAAAGGAGAAGAAGAAGGCTGAATTGAAGCTAGAGACTATCGTAAAGATCGACGGGTAAAGCTCCGTTCCACGTAAAAAGTCAGGGAGGACACTAATAAGTCGAGGACGACTGCGGGAATTTCCATCAGAGGAAGACCATCGACGGACTCCCGAGCTACTTCGGTAGCTAGTGTGGGCAATAATCGTCTAGAGAAACCTGAATGTCCCTAATGTGGAAGACGACACATAGGTGAATGTTGGGGTAAGTCTATTAACAGGGCCTGTTATGGATGCGGTTCGAAGGACCACTTCATTAGAGATTGCACGGAGCTTGATGAGAAGAATAAGATTCAAGGTGTAAGACCTAGTAGAGTGACAACTAGAGGTAGACCACCGAGAATTTTAGGAGGTAGGGGTGGTAGTCAGAGAGGGGCCTCTGATACGGCTGTTCGAGCCGAGAACCGCACTCCTGCTAGAGCATATGCCATCCGCGCACGAGAGGAGGCATCCTCCTCTGACGTCATCACTGGTACCTTCACTCTCTTTGATACTAATGTGATTGCATTGATTGACCCTGGCTCTACTCATTCATATGTATGTGAAACCTTAGCATCCAGTAAGACTCTACCTGTTGAGTCTACTGAGTTCGTAATTCGGGTGTCAAATCCCTTGGGTCGTTACGTGCTTGTCGACAAAGTGTGTAAGAGATGTCCCCTAGTAATTCGAGGTTTTTGTTTTCCGGCGGACTTGATGCTTTTGCCGTTTGATGAATTTGATGTTATTCTTGGTTTGGATTGGCTGACCGCGCATGATGCGGTTGTGAATTGCAAAAGCAACACTATTGATTGAGGTGTGCAAATAACGAGGTAATCCGAGTTGAGTCTACGGATTTGGAGGGGTTGCCAGCTGTAATATCAGCAATGTTGGCCCAGAAATATGTAAGAAAAGGGTGCGAAGCATACCTTGCGTATGTACTTGATGATAAAGAATTAGAAAAGAAACCCGAATCTGTGCGGGTGGTTTGTGAATACCCGGATGTTTTTCCTGAAGAATTACCGGGTTTACCACCTGTTCGGGAGGTAGAGTTTGGTATTGAGCTTGTACCTGGGACTACGCCGATTTCGATAGCTCCGTATCGTATGGCACCAACCGAGTTAAAAGAGTTAAAATCTCAGTTGCAAGAATTGACGGATAGAGGTTTTGCTCGACCAAGTTTCTCACCTTGGGGTGCACCAGTATTGTTCGTGAAAAAGAAGGACGGAACCATGAGGTTGTGCATTGACTATCGTCAACTGAATAAAGTGACGATAAAGAACAAATATCCGTTGCCGCGTATCGATGATTTGTTCGACCAACTTAAGGGAGCCTCAGTGTTCTCAAAAATAGATTTGAGATCGGGCTATTATCAGTTGCGAATTCGAGATTCGGACATACCCAAAACTGCTTTCAGAACGAGGTACGATCACTACGAGTTCTTAGTGATGCCGTTTGGGCTCACTAATGCCCCTGCAGTATTTATGGATTTGATGAATCGGATCTTCAGACCATATTTGGATCGGTTCGTAGTTGTGTTCATTGATGACATCTTGGTCTATTCAAGAGATGAGATCGAACATGCTGAACACTTGAGATTAGTGTTGCAAGTTTTGCGGGATAAGAAGTTATATGCTAAGTTCAGTAAGTGTGAGTTCTGGTTAAGAGAGGTTAGCTTCTTGGGTCATGTGGTATCCGCATCGGGTATTCGAGTTGACCCGAACAAAATCTCAGCCATACTTAACTGGAAATCTCCGAGAAATATTACTGAGGTTCGGAGCTTTTTGGGACTCGCCGGTTATTACCGACGATTTGTCAAAGGTTTCTCGATGATAGCCACACCAATGACGAAGCTACTTCAAAAGGATGCTAAGTTCGAATGGACGGAGAAATGTCAGAAAGGCTTCGATCAACTGAAAACTCATTTGACTGAAGCTCCAATTTTAGTGCAACCCGAATCAGGCAAAGAGTTTGTCATTTATAGTGACGCATCCCTACTCGGGTTGGGTTGCGTATTGATGCAAGAAGGTCAAGTTGTGGCCTATGCGTCGAGACAATTGAAGCCACACGAGAGAAATTATCCAACCCATGATGTCGAGCTAGCCGCCATCGTATTTGCTTTGAAAATATGGCGACATTATTTGTTTGGCGAAAAGTGCCATGTATTTTCGGATCACAAAAGTCTCAAATATTTGATGACTCAAAGAGACTTAAATCTACGACAAAGACGTTGGCTTGAGTTGTTGAAAGATTACGAGCTTGTCATTGGTTACCACCCGGGAAAGGCTAATGTGGTTGCGGACGCCTTAAGCCGGAAATCGCTGTTTGCTTTACGAGCGATGAATGTGCACTTGTCTGTTCTACCCGACAATGTGTTAGTAGCTGAATTAAAGGCCAAACCATCATTGATTCATCAAATTCGTGAAGCTCAGAAAGTCGACGATGAATTGGTTGCAAAACAGGCTGAATGTATTCCGAATATGGAATCCAAATTTCAAATTGATGAGGACGATTGTTTGAGGTTCAGAAGTCGTTTGTGTGTTCCAAGAAATTCGAAACTCATTTCGATGATTCTGAACGAAGCCCATTGTAGCCGAATGTCAATTCACCCGGGGAGTACGAAAATGTACAACGATTTGAAACGTCGATTTTGGTGGCATGGTATGAAACAGGACATCTCTGACTTTGTTTCGAGATGTTTAATATGTCAACAAGTGAAAGCGAACATCAAGTGCCTTCAGGATTACTTCAGCCGATCATGATACCTGAGTGGAAATGGGATCGAGTCACAATGGACTTTGTGTCCGGACTACCATTGTCAACAAGTAAGAAGGATGCGATTTGGGTTGTTGTTGATAGACTGACTAAGTCGGCTCACTTTATCCCCGTGCGTACGGATTTTTCATTGGATAAACTAGCCGAATTGTATGTTTCTCAGATTGTGAGATTACATGGAGTACCTATTTCTATCATGTCGGATAGAGATCCGAGATTCACCTCGCGATTTTGGAAGAAATTGCAAGAAGCTTTGGGTACCAAGCTGCATTTTAGCACCGCTTTTCATCCCCAAACCGATGGTCAATCCGAGCGGATAATTCAGATACTCGAGGATATGCTGAGATGCTGCATCCTTGAGTTTAGTGGTTCATGGGAACGGTATGTACCTTTGATTGAATTCGCTTACAACAATAGTTTTCAATCAAGTATTAAGATGGCACCTTACGAGGCTTTGTACGGTCGTAAATGCCGTACACCATTGTTTTGGACCGAGCTCGGTGAAAGTAAAATTTTCGGAGTTGATTTGATTAAAGATGCCGAACAGAAAGTAAAGGTAATCCGTGAAAGTGTGAAGGCAGCCACAGATCGTCCGAAATCGTATGCGGACTTGAAACGAAAGGACATTGAATATCAGGTGGGAGATAAAGTGTTCCTTAAAGTTTCGCCTTGGAAAAAGGTACTCAGGTTTGGCCGTAAGGGCAAGTTGAGCCCGAGATTCATTGGGCCGTACGAGATCTCCGAACGAGTTGGTCCGGTTGCGTATAGATTGATTTTACCCCTGAGCTTAAAAAGATTCACGACGTCTTTCATGTTTCGATGCTTCGACGCTATCGATCTGATCTATCGCATATAATTAGCCCATCAGAGGTTGAAATTCGAGCCGATATAAGTTATGAAGAAGAACCGATATGTATCCTAGCTCGTGAAGTGAAGGAGTTGCGAAACAAAAGGGTTCCGTTAGTGAAGGTGTTATGGCTCAAACATGGGATCGAGGAAGCTACTTGGGAAACCGAGAGCTCGATGAAAGAACGATACCCAAACCTATTTACCGGTAAGATTTTCGGGGACGAAAATTTCTTAAGTGGGGGAGAGTTGTAACAGCCCAAAATTGACCCTAGTCGGGAAGTGGTTTCGGGACCACAAAACTGAGTCATAAAAATAATTAATTTCCATATTCTATGCTTATTATGTGTGTACATGAGTATGTGGAAGTTTCATTCTCCAATTTTTCCAATTGCATGAGAAATTATTAAATAGGGATCGATATGAGACATGGTGAAAATATGATAGGCTAATTTAAAATGGTCTATTAATGCATGTTGTGAAAATGATGGGTTTGCATGTCAAATTACCCAAAATTTGAGCTAGTGGTTGGCCATGCTATGGGTGGAAACATGTTGGGAACATGTTGGCCTAGTGAAGTATGTAGGAAAAAAATAAAATAAGGAGTATGGGTAATAAAGAAAGGAAAAACAAAAAAATGAGTGGTTGTTTCCCCCCCTATTGCCGTGAGCTAAAGAAAGGAAAAGAAAAACTTGTTCATCCTTTTTCATCCTCTTTTGACCGAAAATTCTAAGGGAGGAGGAAGGAGTTCTTGCTTCATGTTTGGTTTGGAAGAGAATTAGGAGGAAGTTTGGCCATGCATGTAACTAGATTGAGGTATGTTTGATATTATTCTTTGAGATTCATGTATATTTTAAGTTGTAAGTTTGAAATCTACCTAGCCATGGTTCAAACTTTGTTAAATGATGGAGATGATATTCGGCCATGCATGTTACATTCTTGGTTGGTATTTTGATGTTTGATGTTGTGGTGATGAGGCATGAAGATGAGTTAAGATTCGGCCTAGGTGGAGTTTGTGTTAATGCCATTGCATGCTAAATATGAAGCTTGTTAATGATGCATGTGATGGTGGATTGATGATTCTTGAATCTCTTTTTTTTTAGCATTTTTGAGTGAGCACATATGTGCATTGGTTGCTAGATGGGGAAGAATCGGCTAGCAAGTTGTGTGCTAAGGCCGAATATAATTTTTGTAGGTTAATGAGTAATGCATGTGCTAAATTGATGGAAAGGGAGAGGATGCTTTACTAGTGTATAAATGATATAAAGATTTTAGAAATTATTTTTGGTTAGGTGTATGTATGATTAGGTATATTCGGCCATATGAGTAAATATATAGATGATGTTAAATTTGATTATGTATAATGGGCCATATAGGGTACACATTGTGATATTAACTTTGATTCTCTATAATTGATCAAGTGGGTGATTAGTAAGGGTGATTGCCGAATATACTAACATACATATGCATGTGTAATTGGATTGTAAATATTTAGCAAGGCGGTTAAACTAGTTGATTTATTGATTAAGCTCAAGGAGTTAAAGGAGGAGAATCGAGCAAAGGCAAAGAAAAGATCATCGAGTAGCCGAGTTGGAACCATCTTACCCAACACAAGTAAGTCATTAAGCATATCTTTGGTATTGATTTAAAGGATCGTAATACCTATACCATTGTGTTTAATGAGATGAAATGTATACAAATGTATATTTAAGTAGAGATGAAATTTGTCGAATGTAAAAAGGAAGTGAAGCCTATTGAGTGGCTAGTTTTCAGCACTAAGTGTGCGGGCAATAAGTGTTCACGGTCATGAGATTGGCACTAAGTGTGCGGGTTTAAATTGTACAGCACTAAGTGTGCGAGTTTAAAGTACATGACACTAAGTGTGCGCGGTTGATTATTAAGCACTATGTGTGCGAACCCAATATATATTTTCTATAAATTATTTACATGAAGGGTGCGACTTTACCGAGTCAATTTTGGACAGCGGAAAAGGTAAGTACCTTGAGTTCATGGCTAATAGGCGCTATGTTTATATTTGGAGTTGAGCTTGGTAAGTTTTGAACCTATGTGACGATTATAGTTGAAGTCACGTACATAAGGTTCATTGTGGAATAGGTGAAAGTTCGTTTAATTGTATGATTATAACGAAAATAAAATGATGTATGAAAGGCCAATGTAGGACTTGGTATGAGATTGAATCATAGGGTTTAAGGAACTATGGTATAGTTTGGTATGGATGGAGTACTTAACCTCATTTCATTGTTTCCTGTTGTGATAATTTTATTAATGGATGGTTGTGGAATGCTTATGGCTTACTGAGTTATATACTCATTCGGTGTTTGCTTGTCACCTATTCTAGGTTTCTTGGACTCGTCTCTTTTTGCGTGATCGTGCCGTCGTCGAAGTCATCACACCGGCTAGCAACCTTTGGTATTTTCTTCTTAGTTGGTCTAAGAGAACATTTCGGCATGTATAGGCTAATATGTTTTGTTGAAGTTTGGTATGTAAACTTTTAGCCATGCGAAAATGGCATAATGTTCGGTTGAATTTGGTTCTAATGTTGGGTCGTAAGTCTTGGTAATACGATTTTTATGCCATATGTCATGGTTGATTATTTTGGTGTTAAAATTCATGATATGGCAATAGTGTAGTAGGGGGATGTTTGACAATGATTAGCCTTTGGCATGGCTAGTCATGATCATAATTTGTGATATGTATGACGAATTACTAGTTAGATCAAGGAGAAATCACGAAATGGGCATAGTTGCTTTCATAACAGATGCTGGCAGCAGCAGTGATGTGAGATTGAAAAATCACTAAAAATAGTAGGAGTGGAATTAATTGATGAATAAATTATGTATTCGAAGCTCGATTAGTCTATTTTCATATAGAAGCAACAAAAAGATCATATGGACAGTATGTTAGGAGATATTCAGGTTCTCGTGAGACAGGGCCAGAACGGTTTCTGGATTCCCTGTTCCAAATTTTGAAATTCATTATAAATTAACCAGAGACAATTAGGAGTCATACCATATATGGATAGATTCCTCTCTGAGTCTAGTTTCTATAGAAACAAACGGTATCAGTATTGAAGCTCTGTGTAGGGAGATATCCAGGTCGTAATGCGCAAAGGTCAGTGTAGTCGATCCCTGTAACATGGGAGACTTTTATTAATAAACTGTACTAATTGGCCCGACCAAAAATTCTAGAAAAAAATATGTAGATGGGCATATGAGTCTAGTTTCAGGGAAAAATCACGAAACTGATTTTCGAGTTGTGAAACTCAAGATATGATTTTTAAAGCGACTAGTATGCAGTTTAGCAGTGTCTGAGAAATATTTTTATAAAGGGTTTAAAGTCTGTTAACACCTCGTGTTCGACTCCGGTGTCGGTCTCGGGTTCGGGGTGTTACAGAATGAGCCCAAAGGTCATATTTTGGAAAGACTTCTACTGATTCAAGATTCCTTCTACCGGTACAACGAAGCTGTAGGTTGCATTTAGTGCTGGTTTTTATGGCTGCAACGACTCTAATTTGTTTCTAATGGCTAAAAACGCCTACAATATTGTTAGAGGACTTATAGACAAGGTCAAGTCTCCCCATTGAAGTTAACAAAAGACAAGAAACAAGTGCCTAACTTTCAAGAATTCAATTTTCCAATCTTTCTCAATCTTTTACTAAATATTTCTTGTACACACTTGTGGGATAAGTTTTCTATATTCTTTTAAGTGTTCTAACTTCGAGTGAGAGTGCTTATTTGTTGATTATCTACCTTTTAGAGGCATCATCTTATTATTCATTATTTTCTCTCATTTGTGAGGTGTTACTTAAGATTTTGGGTAGAAAACCTTAAGGGGAAGTGGTTCTATCTTACATTTGAAAATATAGGGATTTGTAAGGTTAAACCTTTTCCTTAAATGTTCAAATCTAGTGGATTTGAGAAATCCTTACTTTAGGAAAGCTAAGGTAGTGGATGTAGGCAATTAAGCTTGAGCCACTATCATTTCTTGAGTCGTTTGATTTTTTCCATTTCCCGAAAACCTTTTAAAACACCAATTCACCCCTTCTTGGTGTATTTCAATCTCAACAGTAGGAAAGTAATTCTCTCTCAATATAAACCAACAAAATTATTATTCCCCAAAAATAGAATTTTTACTTCGGAAATAAATTCTCTCTACTTTTTGGTAGAATAACAATATCTCAAAGTGATGTGAAACTTGTTTAAATAGCTCTACTAGTGTCATCTATTTATAGGGAGAGAGAGGAGAATTTTGGTTGACTTAGTAAAACACGTATAATACTTATTTAATAGAAAAACTAATTTACTAGATTAATTAGAAGATGTGGGCGACATTGTTTGACTTGGTGCCCTAAATGTAGTATATTCATTTGTAAACTTGTAATTTTTTTAAACAGATTGGTTAATAAAGTTATTTATGGATTACATTAATATTTTTTGTATAATGTTCTCATGTGGTTTTGCATAAAAAGCAAAATAAAAGAAAATATTTGTTCAGTGGTTGTCTAATGTTTAATCTAATACTAAATGATATTACATGGTTGGATTGTAATACAAAAAGACAACTTATATTAGTAGAGGAATTGTAACACCCCTCAACCGTCTCCTCACTAGATTAGGGTTACAGGAAGTTACAACCATTAATAGAATAATCATAATTTATTTCAGTTTAAAAATTTACTTTTAAATCAATAATCAATAATTCCATTCAATAAACATGCCTTTCAAACTAAAACATGACTCAAATCAAGCTTACAAAGCATTAAAAGTTTTTGATAAACAACCCCAGACTAAATTGAATCAAAATATGAAAATAAGATAAAACTGAAAACAGGGGTCACACGACCATGTGACATGACTCTGCCTATATGAAGCAAAGACATGGTCGTGTAGCCAAACTGTAACACCCCCTTACCCATGTCCGATGCCAGAATAGGGTACGAGGCATTACCGGACTTAAACATACACATTCAAGCAAAAATGGGGCCATAAAATCTTTTTTAATTCAAAACCTTTCAAACACATGCATGTCGTCCCTTATTTGGGTCTACGAAGCCCAAAACATTCATCGGAATTGATTTGGGACCAAACCGAAAACTTTGAGAAGTTTCAGGAAAACTTAGAAAGTTTTCCCACGAAACGGGGTCACAAACCCGTGTGGACATAGGGACACGCCCATGTGCCTTTGGCACGCCTGTGTCCTCAGGCCGTGTAACTTTCTATTTATAACGTCATCATGCACATCGAACCACACGTCCAGGCCACACGCCCGTGTCTCCAGGCCGTGTCTTTCACACGGTTGAGACACACGGCCGTGTCTCAGCCCGGGTGGCCAACACTTAGGTTACTTTCCAAGCCTTCATGTTACCCATAATCTATTACAACTTTATGCACATCAAAATCGCAAATCATGAAATCGTTTAAGTGATTAAACACTCTTTATTAAAACATATCCTTAACATTAACATGCCTTCTTACAAGTAATGCATCTACTCATGCAATACCAAGTCTAGATTTCTTATTTCACATTCATAAGACTTGTCATTTTAATGACCACTTTTACAATAATACTATGGTTACCAACTTATCCATCAAGAACTCAAGTTCAATCATTATCACATTGTGTTTATAACATGCAATTACTACATGGCTATGACCACCTCAATTGTTCATCGAGCATACATTCAACACACATGTCATATTACTAACCATGCATGGAAAACAAACATAATCACCTTATAAACATTAGACATGACATGAATAGCTAGGCTTACAAGCCAAAATCAATATGAGCCACATCTCATGGCCATATATGTAACACCCCGTGCCCGAGACCGTTGCCGGAGTCAAACACGAGGTGCTGATTGACTTAATTCATTTACTTGCACAGTTCATTTTAAAAATTTCCAGACAGCTGGCTAACTGTGTCACTGTCACCTTAAAAATCATATCTTGAGTTCCACAACTCGAAAATCAGTTTTGTGATTTTTCCCTGAAACTAGACTCATATATGCATCTACAAATTTTTTTCTATAATTTTTTGGTCGGGAAAATTAGTACAGTTTATTAGTTAAAGTCTCCCATGTTACAGGGATTGACTACACTGACCTTCGCGCATTACGACTTGGATATCTCCCTGTACAGGGCTTCAATACTGATGCCGTTTGTTTCTATAGAAACTAGACTCAAAGAGGAATCTATACATATATGGCATGACTCCTAATTATCTCTGGTTAATTTATAATGAATTTCCAAAGTCAGAACAGGGAATCCCGAAACCGTTCTGGCCCTGTTTCATGAAAACCTAAATATCTCTTAACATACAACTCATATGACTATTTCGTTTCTTCCATATGAAATTAGATTCATCAAGTTTCATTTACATAATTTATTCACTATTTAATTCCATTCCTACTATTTTTAGATATTTTTCACATCCACATCGCTGCTGCTGTCAGCATCTGCCTTTAAGGTAGACTTTACCTATTTCATAGTTTCCATGATTCAATTAGCCCTTTTTTGCATACATAGCACAAAGTATAATCATGATTAACCATTCCAATGGCTAATCGTTTCCAAACATTTCCATACCTCTTAGTGATCAACATACAAAATGATTATAGTACTATGCTAAAAACGTATATAAGCCATTTTCACATGGCTATCCAAATTTACACAAAATCCATGGGTACATGACCAACAACAAGAAGCGTAGTCCTATACATGCCATTTCAAAGTTCAACCAAAATTGTACCAAAAGAGGGCTTTGATAGTGTGGGAGACTTCGACTTCCAAAAATCCCGAGTCCGATAGCTGACGAGCCAAAATCTATAAAACAGAGAAACAAAGAAACGGAGTAAGCAATTTATGCTTAGTAAGTTTTGAGCAAGGGATTCCATCACAACAAAAGTATTGCATTCATATAGCTAAACGGATAATTTCATATGCACAAATTCTCAATATCATACTTACTTCACATTACCAACCCTTATGTTCATACACAAAAGATCAACTTAGCCAAAGGCCGGTAGCTCATTTATCGACTGAGCGAATACAGATTTGTAAGGGATCAACTAATTCAAAGCAAACACGAAACATACCTCATCGCTGGGATTTTACGAGCGTATTAATTTAAATTTTTACAGCAAGATCGCTCATTCCCGAATCAAGCATCTTCGGGGTTTAGCCGGATATAACCACTCGCACAAGGCCTTCGGGTCTTAACCTGGATATGGTCACTAGCATAAATGCCTTCGGGACTTAGCCCGGATATAGTCGCTAGCACAAATGCCTTCGGGTCTTAGTCCGGATGTAGTCGCTTAGCACAAAAGCCTTCGGGACTTAGCCCGGATATCATTCGAGTAACCATGCACATATATCAATAAATCATGACACATTCATATTTCATTTTCATTACCAAAGCTCAAACACAAGACACTTATCACATTTACAATTTCGGCTCAATAGCCACATACAAGAGCATGATTTTGATTTACTTAAGACATAATCTAATCGAATCATAATTTAAGTCCCATTACTCGAAAACTTACCTCGGATGTTGTCGAACGATTCCGATGGCTATTCGACCACTTTTTCCTTCCCTTTATCGGATTTAGTTCCCCTTTGCTCTTGAGCTTAATTTAACAAATAAATTGATTTAATCATTTGAGCATCGAAAAGAGGAACTCAAGGTACTTGGCCCACATATATTCATTAGACATTAAAGTCACATATGTACGGAATCATGAATCAAACTCAACACATTAGTTAATACTCTCCTTAGCCAAATTTTCTAAGTCAAGATAAAGCCTTCAATATGCTTACCTATGGCCGAACAACACATCAACCTATGTACTCATTCATGTGGCCGATTATGCATGTCTATGTTGAGGCCAATTATATACTCAATACCACACACAAATGGCATACCTTTTACTAACTAATGCATTACATATTATAACTCAATACGCATCCATCATGTACTCCATAACCGAAACACCATCATATGTAAATATATACCTTGAGATATTGTATATGTCATACCAATACGTCATGTGCAAAAAAATATATATGTGCAAGAGCCGAATCTCAAAGTTGATTATAACTAAACATGAACATAAATCCAAAACACAAATCTTACCTACCATGCAATAAGCATAAATCATACTTATGGATATACCATGGCCGAATACATCACAACACCATACCATTTCAATTTTGGTCATGGTTAAACAAAGAACTTAATGTCTCATTCAAAAATGCTAAAAAGAAAATCCAAGAGTCATCAATCCACCATCACATGTATCATTAACAAGCTTCATATTTAGCATGCAATGGCATTAACACAAAATCCACCTAGGCCGAATATCATCCCCATGACATAGCAAAGATTTGAACCATGGGCTAATTAGAACTCAAGCTAGCAACTAAAAACATGAATGAATCTCATGGCACAACCTCAAACATACCTTAATCTAGATACAAGTATGGCCAAACCTCCTCCTAATCCTCTTCCAAACCAAACATGAAGCAAGAACTCCTTCCTCCTTCCTTAGAATTTTCGGCCAAAAGAAATGACAAAGGATGAACAAATTTTTTTTTCTTTTCTTCAACTCACGGCAATGGGGGGGGAACACTCACACACATTCTTTCTTTTTTTCCATTTCTTTATTACCCATACTCCTTATTTTATTTTTCCTAACATACCTCACTAACATAACATGTTTGTGACATGTTTCCACTCATAGCATGGCCGGCCACTACTAATTAGGGGGGAAATTTAACATGCAAGTCCTCCCTTTTTATTACATGCACTATTAGATCCTTATAGATTAGCCTATCACATTTCAAAAGTGTCACACAAGTCCTACTAACTGAATTCACATGCAATCGACTAAATCGAAGCTTGAAATTTTCACACATTCATAATTACATATTCTAGACATTAAATATCATATTCAAACATTTCAGTGACTCGGTTTAGCGGTCCCGAAACCACTTCCCGACTAGGGTCAATTTTGGGCTGTCACAATATACATATATATAACTTAATAAAAGCCAACACATTTGGCCAAAGCAAAATAATACATGTCAATCGACTAGATCTCTATACATGCCACTCACTTGAAATTTCTAATATATACTTCATTATTCCAAAGGTAGCGACTTGATAGTTTGATGCTGTCTCCGACTATAACACCCCTCACCTGTATCCGACACCGAGATAAAGTTCGAGGCATTACCGGGACTTTACACTTGTAACACACTATTTGGGTTGCAAATTTTCGCTCAAATTTAAAACTTTTCAACCATGAATATCTCGTCCCTTATATAGGCCTTCGAGACCTAAAACATGACTAGAGGTGGTACAGAAAAAAACTTAGAATGTTTGATAAACTTTGGACATCTTGGAAAATTTCTTTTAACTTGAAGTGTCACACGCCTGTGTGACTTGGGACACGCCCATGCAATCACCCCGTGTCCAAGACTTGAGCATTCTGTTAAACTTACATGGCCAAGACACACGCCCGTGTGTCTAGCCCGTATTCATTTAACAGATTTACCATTTTAGATGCAGGGGACACAGGGCCATGCCACACGTCCACGGATGTGGCCCGTGTGTCACACACGACCTAGGCACACGCCCGTGTACCCAACCGTGTAGACCCTATTAGGCTATTTTCCAAGCCTTTGGTCACCCTCTTTTTATACTTATACTTAATGAATATTAAAAACAAAGTAAAACATAATTATGCTCTCATAAATGATCTTTGCAAAAACTCATTGCATGGAAACCTCATATCATTGGTTTCATACATGCTAGGTTATTTCCCATCTTGTATTTATATGTTGTCAAACCACTATAATACATTCAAGATTGGCTCGTTCTTATGACTCATTGCCAATTGGAATTCAACCATCGAACATGATTACAAACTTGCATGGAAATTTTGTAGGTCATAGCCTACTTCAAAACAAGCTGAGTTCTATGGACATAAACAAAAAGATAGATTTATCTTTATAAGCCTTCATTTGGAAAATCAAATGACACATATAACAAAATTACTCAAAATACCTATACATGCCATTGAAAAATTTAGAAATGTCTTTATATCAAAGCTGGTCTATTTGATAGTATGCTGACTCTCCAATTGTCTTCCAATCTTTACGAGTCCTTGAGCTCTGTGAGAGACAGGGAAAAGAGAAGGGTAAGCATTTTCATGAATAGTAAGCTCGAATAATCGGAAAGTAAACTTACCAAGTAATTAGCATGTAATCAAATTGGGCAATAAATTCAATGAGCATAAGATGGCTTCCCTATCACTTACACTCAATCAATGAGTTAGTCACATAACAATGCACTATAGAAGTTATCTTAGATGAGCTCATCATTCAACATCTCATTTGTATCTATATATATATCACATTAATCTCGGTGAGTTTCCAGGAAATCTCGATGGAATACCCATTTACCATCAATTCGTACAATGATCGTTTCAGATATGCACTCCCACGAGCTTCACATCTTATGGCGGGATTACCAGTTCAGGCTAAATCCCCCATTTTATAAACTCATCAGGTGATGTCGAGATTACCAGTCTAGACTAAATTATAACGACAAACACCTTTATTGAGCTCAGATCTGAATTACCAGTCCAGGCTAAATTCAGATCCTAATCGGATTACCCGTCAGAGCTAAATCCATAATGCACACATATTCTTCGGGAGGCTCGACCATTAAAAAAAACACCCGTTTGGGCTAGATCCTTTTATAAATGAGATCAAAAGATTACCTGTCCGGGCTAAATCCTTACTGTAACACATGCAGGACCTCATTACACATGTCAATCATGGTTTATCCATTGAATTCCCTTTTTAACCTCAACCGAGACATTTATCACAATTTATACTTAAGCAAACCTTTCATAGAATTTCATGTTATTAATAAATGCAATCATCATGCATTCATAAATCATATAATTAGGCACATTGAGTGTTTACTTTAATTTATCTGAATTTACCTGGTATTCGTTTCGGTGTCGTGTTTCGGTTATTCCAAAACCT
Source organism: Gossypium hirsutum (assembly GCF_007990345.1). Taxonomy (NCBI): domain Eukaryota; kingdom Viridiplantae; phylum Streptophyta; class Magnoliopsida; order Malvales; family Malvaceae; genus Gossypium; species Gossypium hirsutum. Next base: position 45,942,529 of record NC_053434.1, read on the forward strand.
TTCGTTTTCCTCGATCGACCTCTGGAATTTCTTCCTCGGGGTGTATAACAATAAAAATAGATCATTAACACTCCACATTATACATTTCAAGTCTAAATTCCATCTAGGTCCAAATGATCGTTTTGCCCCTAATCTTTCATATTTTTACGATTTAGTCCCTAGGGTTGTGTAATGAAACATTTGCAATTTCTACCTTATTTAAGCCTAGCCGAACACTTTTTCCTCTTATGGTAGTTCACATTTTCCATTGTTTTCACATTTCTACCACACATTTTGCAACTTTTGCAAAAAGAACCTTTTAAGGGGTTTTCATGAAAATCACCTAGGAAAAGATGTTTAGCACACATCCAACTTTCATTTTCCTCCATAATCCATCAAAATACAAGTAACTCATACATAGGTAAATTTTTAAACATGAACCCTAGCATCAAATATGGGTAGAAATAGAGAGAGCAATCTACCGGGACTTCAAAAATAAAAAGAGTATTAAAAACGGGGCTTAGATAAGAAGAATGACTGATTTTGGTTCATTTTCCCATTTTATTTCATTTAAATGCCAAATGACCAAAATGCCCTTAAGTCCTTTCTTTATAATTTTATCCATGCAAGCCCATTTTCTTCCAAAAACTTAAAAATTGGGAAAATTTCTCTCCAAGACCTTCTAATTTATAATATAAAGCAATTTCATACAATTTGCTTCTAGAATCCAAGTTTTGCAATTTATTCAATTTGGTCCATAGTTTCCAATTGGGTACCTTACTCATAGAATTTCGTAATGAAACTTGAACACATGCATATTCTCATATTCTAAATCTTATAATAATCATAAAATAAATATTTTGATGTCAGATTTGTGGTCCCAAAACCACTATTCCGACCAGGCCCTATTTTGGGATGTTACATTTTCCCCCCTTAGAGACTTTCGTCCTTGAAAGTCTGACCAGTGAACGGATTCGGATATTGGCTTCTCATGGTTTCTTCTGGTTTCCATGTAGCCTCTTCTACACCATGTCGATGCCATAAAACTTTTACTAAGGTCACGTCTTTATTCCTCAACTGTTTAATCTATTGAGCCAATATCTTAACCGGTTCTTCTCCATAAGTCATGTCTAGTTGGATTTCAATTTTGGTTGGCGAAATCACATGAGAGGGGTCTGATCGATATCGCCTTAACATGGATACATGGAACACATCGTGAATCTTTTCTAGTTCGGGTGGCAATGCCAAATGATAAGCTAATGGTCCAACTCTTTCGGTGATATCATACGGTCTGATAAATCGCGGACTCAGTTTGCCTTTCCGACCAAATCTCAATACCTTTTTCCATGGAGATACTTTCAAGAATACTCTATCTTCAACTTGGAACTCAATTTCCCTTTTTTTTCGATCAGCATATGACTTTTGCCTATCCGATGCCGCTTTTAAACAACCTCGTATCACTTTAACTTTCTCTTTAGTTTCTTTGCTCAGATCAACTCATGAATATAACTTTCCTTGAGTTCTATCCAGTACAATGGAGTTCGGCACTCCTGCCATACAAGGCCTCATAAGGTGCCATCTTCAAACTCATTTGAAAACTATTGTTGTAGGCGAATTCTACTAGCGGCAAATATTTTTCCCAATTACCCTGAAATTCAAGGATGCAACATCGTAACATATCCTCAATAATCTGAATCATCCGCTCAGACTGACCATCTGTCTGAGGGTGAAAAGCTGTACTAAAGCTTAACTTCGTACCCAAGGCTTCTTGTAATTTCTTCCAGAATTTCAAAGTGAACTTCAGGTCTCTGTAAAAGATAATCAACAGGGGTACCCCATGCAATTTTACTATCTCAGAAATATACAAGTCAGCCAATCTATTGAAGGAGTAATCTGTCCTCATCGGAATGAAATGAGCTGACTTCGTCAACTTATCTACTACGACCCATACGTCATCTTTCTTCTTCAGAGTTAATGGCAATCCTATCACGAAATCCATAGTAACTCTATCCCACTTCCATTCGGGGACCATCACAGGCTGTAGCAAACTTAAAGGCACTTGATGTTCAGCTTTAACTTGCTGACATACTAGGCATTTAGACACAAATTCAGAAATACCGTTCCACCGGTACATTTTCTTCAAATTGTTGTACATCTTGGTACTTTCCGGGTGAATTGAAAAACAATTGTTATGTGCTTCTTGCAAAAATTTCCAAACAAGTTCATTATTTTTGGGTACACAATCCTTATCTCTGAACATCAAACATCCATCAGAACTAATCCGAAAATTTGATTCAATACCTGACTCACATTGAGTTCTTTTATCTTGCAAGCCATCATCATTAGTTTAAGCATCATAGATTTTCTAAAGGAATGTCGGCCTAGCCTCTAGCTCAGCTAAGATGAACTATCATCAAATAATGCCAAACGAGCATCCATGGCCCTTAATGCAAATAAGGATTTTCTGCTCAACGCGTCAGCAACCACATTCGCCTTTCCCCGGTGATAGTCAATAATCAGTTCGTAATCCTTGATTAACTCTAGCCATCTCCTTTGTCTCAGATTTAATTCTTTCTGAGTCATCAAGTATTTCAGACTCTTGTGGTCTGTGAAAATAGGACAAGTCTCACCATACAAATAATGCCTCCAAATTTTCAAAGAAAAAACGACGGCGGCAAGTTCTAGGTCGTGTGTAGGATATTTCTTCTCGTGCGGCTTCAACTGTCGTGTAGCATAGGCTATTACCTTACCATCTTGCATAAGTACACAATCCAATCCATTTGAGGATGCGTCACTATAGACTACGAATTCTTTTCCCGACTCAGGCAATACTAAAATAGGAGCTTCAGTTAACAGTGTCTTTAACTTCTCAAAACTTTGTTGACACTTTTCCGTCCATTCAAACTTAACATTTTTCTGTAACAATCTCATCATCGGAGTTGCTATCATGGAGAATCCTTTCACAAATCTTCGATAGTAACCGACTAAGCCCTAAAAGCTTCTAACCTCAATTACATTTTTAGGTGGTTTCCATTCGACGATAGCAAAAATCTTACTTGGATCGACTCGGATGCCTTCACCTGAAACAATATGACCCAAAAATCTGACTTCTTGGAGCCAAAACTCACTCTTGCTAAACTTAGCATATAGCTGCTTTTCCCGCAAAGTCTGCAACACAATTCTCAAGTGCTTTGCATGTTCTGACTCATCTTTGGAATAAATCATGATGTCATCAATGATACTTATCCAAATATGGCCAGAAGATCCTATTCATTAGATCCATGAATACGCCGGTGCATTCGTTAACCTAAACGACATGACTAGAAATTCATAATGACAGTACCTCATTCTGAAAGTTGTCTTAGGTACATCCGATTATTTAACTCGTAGTTAATAATAGCCAGACCTCAAGTCTATCTTAGAGAACACGGTGGCTCCTCTCAATTGATCGAACAAATCGTCGATCCTTGGTAAAGGATACTTCTTCTTGATAGTTACATTGTTCAGTTGGCGGTAATCTATGCATAACCTTATCGAACCATCTTTTTTTCCTTACAAATAGAACGGGAGCACCCTAAGGTGAAAAGCTCGGCCTTACAAAACCTTTATCCATCAACTCTTACAATTGTGCTTTCAACTCTCTCAGTTCAGTTGGTGCCATCCTATATGGAGCAATTGAAATAGGAGCTGTCCCTGGCACCAGCTCGATACCAAATTCTATTTCCCTTTCAGGAGGTAATCCAGGTAATTCTTCTGGAAATGCATCTGGGTACTCACATACTATAGGCACAGACTCAATCTTCAACTCTGTTTCCTCAGTGTTCAATACAAATGCAAGATAGGATTCATACCCTTTTGTCATATATCTCTAAGCAACCATTGCCGTGATCACAACCGGAGGCATACACAACTCTCTTGAATCAACTCGTAGAATCTCACCATCCGGGCATTTCAATTTAATATACTTATTAGCGCAATTTACAATTACATCATGCAGTGCTAACCAATCCATACCAAGTATTACGTCAAATTTATCAAATAGTAACAACATAAGATTAGCCGGAAAACAATGACCTTGAATCGTCAAAGGACAATTCTTACAGACTTTGTAAACTAGCACTGATCTGCCTAGTAGGTTCGACACTCTAATGATAAATTCTGTAGGTTCAACAGGTATGTTCATACTAGACACCAATCTCATGCAAATATATGAGTGCATCGACCCCGAGTCAATTAAAGCAATAACACTTGTATCGAAAAGAGAAAAAGTACCCGTGATAACATCAGGAGCAGAGGCTTCCTCTCAGGTGCGTATCGCATACGTTCTTACCGGGGCTCGATCCTCTAGTTTTGCAGTGTCTTTAGTCGCAACTCGGCTGCCACTGGCACTTCCAGGATATCTCGGAGGTCTACCTCGTGAAATGGAAGTACTCGACTTCAGGGTTACTTCCACTTCTTTTTCCACTCGCTCTGGGTAGTCCTTGAGAAAGTGGTCAAGAGATCCACATCTGAAACATGCAACACTCTTCACTCGACATTCTCCGTAGTGAAATTTGTTGCAACTTTTACACTTTTTCTTTTGATCATCTACACTCTCCACACTAGTTACCATTAGGGAGGAAGACTTTTGACTTTGTCGTTTAGAGCATCTCCCTCTACCTGAATATCCTACTGATGAAATGGAGCGTTCATGCTGGCTCCTTGATTTTCTTGTGGGAAACGAGAGTGTTTTACCATTGGACCTCTTGCTCGTGACTTGGGCCTCTCTCTTTGCTTGCTTTCTTTCATTGTTAAGCTCATCGGCCTTCTTGGCTTGATCAGCCAATGCTGCAAATTCCTGTATTTCCATTATCCCAATCAACAACTTAATTTCCTCATTCAGACCTTCCTTGAAGCGTTTACATATTTTTGACTCGGTTTGGATCCATTCAGTTGCGTACTGACTTAGCCTCATGAACTCTCATTTGTATTCTGCTACAGTCTTGTTCCCTTGTTTGAATTCCAGGAACTCCTTTCGCTTCGAGTCTAGAAACTGTTGGCTAATGTATTTATTCTTAAACTCTTTTTTGAAGAAATCCCAAAGTGATATTTTCCTTTGGCACTACCGAGGATACATTCTTCCACTAATGATACACAGTATCCTTCAAGAGGGATACGGTACACTTTAAACACTCCTCAGGTGTGCACGACAAATCATCTAACACTCGTGTAGTTTTCTCAAGCCAAAACTTGGCTCTTTCAGCATCATCATCAACTTTAGCTCTGAATTCCTCAGCCCTATACTTTCTAAGCTTATCAACAAAGGGCTTTACCAATTCTTACCGGTGCCATACCTCGTGGCACACCCTCATCAGGTTGGTTAGGAGGCGGGGGAGGTCTTGGTATGTTGGGGCAGTTCCTCAGGTAATCCCCAAACCATTCGTCCATCATATCAAAGAAGGAAGCTTGGGCCTCTTCCCGGCCTTCAAACATAATCCTTCTACTACTATTAGATACAGCTCACTGTACGGAAGCTGGAGCATGGCTCTTGGCTCCCTCGAACTCATCTTGTGCTTGATTGGAAGACATTTACTATATTCAAAACAATTTGAACAGTTAGGAGACATCACACTATCAATATTTGAATAATGGCATGTATAGCAAACCTCAATACTCTCTATGGTAGTCCTAGAACCGACTAAACTGTAGCTCTGATACCGCTAAATGTAATACCCCTCACCCATATCCGATGCCGGGAAAGGTTCGAGGCATTACCGGGACTTTACACTAGTAACACACTATTTGGGTTGTAAATTTTCGCTCAAATTTAAAATTTTTCAACCATGAATATCTCGTCCCTTATATAGGTCTTCGAGACCTAAAACATACCTAGTGGCGGTACGGAACAAAATCGTGAACGTTTGATAAACTTTGGGTATCTTGGAAATTTCTTTTAACTTGAAGTGTCACACACCCATGTGACTTAGGACACGCCCGTGTGACTTGGGACATGCCTGTGCAATCACCCCGTGTCCAAGACTTGAGCATTCTGTTAAACTCACATGGCCAAGACACACGCCTGTGTGTCTAGCCCGTGTTCATTTAACAGACTTACCATTTTAGATGAAAGGGACACACGACCATGCCACACGCCTACGGGTGTGGCCTGTGTGTCACACATGGCCTAGGCACACGCCCGTGTATCCAACCGTGTAGACCCTATTAGGCTATTTTCCAATCCTATGGTCACCCTCTTTCTATACTTATACTTAATGAATATTAAAAACAAAGTAAAACATAATTATGGTCTCATAAATGATCTTTGCAAAAACTCATTGCATGGAAACCTCATATAATTGGTTTCGTACATGCTAGGTTATTTCCCATATTATATTTGTGTGTTGTCATACCACTTTAATACATTCAAGATTGGCTCGTTCTTATGACTCATTGCCAATTGGAATTCAACCATCGCACATGATTACAAACTTCCATGGAAATTTTGTAGGTCATAGCCTACTTCAAAACAAGCCGATCTCTATGGCCATAAACAAAAAGATAGATTTATCTTTACAAGCCTTCATTTGGAAAATCAAATGACACATATAACAAAATTACTCAAAATACCTATACATGCCATTGAACAATTTAGAAATGTCTTTATACCAAAGCTGGTCTATTTGATAGTATGCTGACTCTCCAACTGTCTTCCAATCTTTATGAGTCCTCGAGCTCTGTGAGAGACAAGGAAAAGAGAGGGGTAAGCATTTTCCTGCTTACTAAGCTCGAATAACCGAAAAGTAAACTTACCAAGTAATTAGCATGCAATCAAATTGGGCAATAAATTCAATGAGCATAAGATGGCTTCCCTATCACTTACACTCAATCAATGAGTTAGTCACATAACAATGCACTATAGAAGTTATATTAGATGAGCTCATCATTCAACATCTCATTTGTATATATATATATCACATTAATCTCGGTGAGTTTCTAGGAAATCTCGATGGAATACCCATTTACCATCAATTCGTACAATGATCGTTTTAGATATGCACTCCCGCGAACCTCACATCTTATGGCGGGATTACCAGTCCAAGCTAAATCCCCCATTTTATAAACTTATCAGGTGATGTCAGGATTTCCAGTCCAGGCTAAATCCCTTATAACGACAAACACCTTTATTGAGCTCAGATCTGAATTACCAGTCTAGGATAAATTTAGATCCTAATCGGATTACCCGTCCGGGCTAAATCCATAATGCACATATATTCTTCGGGAGGCTCGACCATTCAAAGAAACACCCGTCCGGGCTAGATCCTTCCTTTTATAAATGAGATCAAAAGATTACCCGTTTGGGCTAAATCCTTACTGCAACACATGTAGGACCTCATTACATATGTCAATCATGGTTTATCTATCGAATTCCCTTTTTAACCTCAACCGAGACATTTATCACAATTTATACATAAACAAACATTTTATAGAATTTCATGTTATTAATAAATGCAATCATCATGCATTCATAAATCATATAATTAGGCACATTGAGTGTGTACTTTAAGTTATCCGAACTTACCTAGTATTCGTTTTAGTGTTGTGTTTCGGTTATTCCAAAACCTTTCGTTTTCCTCGGTCGACCTCTGGAATTTGTTCCTTGGGGTCTATAACAATAAAAATAGATCATTAACACTCCACATTATACATTTCAAGTCTCAATTCCACCCCGGTCCAAATGATCGTTTTGCTCCTAAGCTTTCATATTTTTACGATTTAGTCCCTAGGATCGTATAATGAAACGCATGCAATTTCTACCTTATTCAAGCCTATCCGAACACTTTTCTCTATTATGGTAGCCCACATTTTCCATTATTTTCACATTTCTACCACACATTTTGTAACTTTTGCAGAAAGGTCCCTTTAAGGGTTTTTCATGAAAATCACCTAGGAAAAGATGTTTAACACAAATCTAACTTTCATTTTCCTCCATAATCCATCAAAATACAAGTAACTCATGCATCTGTAAATTTTTAAACCTGAACCCTAGCATCAAATAAGGGTAGAAATAGAGAGAGCAAGCTACCAAGACTTCAAAAATAAAAGAGCATTAAAAACGGGGCTTGGGAGCACTTGCTATTGAGCTTGGAAGGCTTGAAAACCCTAGCCATGGAAACCCTAGAAATTTCAGCAGCATGGAGAAGAAAAATGGCTAATTTTGGTTCATTTTTTCCATTTTATTTCATTTAAATGCCAAATGACCAAAATGTCCTTAAGTCATTTCTTTACAATTTTATCCATGCAAGCCCATTTTTGTCCAAAAACTTAGAAATTGGGCAAATTTCTCTCCAAGGCCTTCTAATTTATAATCTAAAAGAATTTCATACAATTTTCTTCTAGAATCCAAGTTTTGCAATTTATTCAATTTGGTCTCTAATTTCCAATTAGACACCTTACTCATAGAATTTCTTCATGAAACTTGAACACATGCATATTCTCATATTCTAAACCTCATAATAATCATAAAATAAATATTTTGATTTCAGATTTGTGGTTTTGAAACCACTATTCTCACTAGGCCCTATTTTGGGATGTTACAGCGACGATCTCCAACCTCGAGCTAACCTGAAAACACAAAAGGAAAGGAAGGGAGTAAGCTTTATAGCTTAGTAAGATCGTATGAAAATAAGAAGCAATTTATCAACTTGCTTCTCATGGTAATACAAACCTATTTGCATTTTTACTCATGTTTCAGTCAAGTTTTTTTCTTGAGTCACAGTCACTAAATTATTTATATCTGAAGCTACGGAACTCCAAATTAAGTTCCGCTAATTTTCCTTGAAACTAGACTCACATATCTTCTTACCATAAAATTTTCAAAATTTTTGATTCATCCAATTAGTTCAGTTTATTCCTTAAAATTACACTTTTTCGTTGTCTGACAGTTCTAACCCTTCTTCACTAAAAATTAATTATCTCATAATACGAGACTCGGATGATGTTCTCCTCTATTTCTCTTGAAAAAGACTCATTAAAAATTCTGAGCATATAAATTATAACTCATAACTATATTTTTTACAATTTTCAATGATTTTCTCAAATCGGAATAGGGGATTTCAAAGTCATTCTGACTCTATCTCACAACAATTAAAATTTTTCATAATGTGAAACTCTTTTACTTACACCATTTCTTCTATGTGAAATTATTAGGCTTTAATTTCATAGTTTATTCAGCTTCTAACTCAATTTCCACAATTTTTGGTGGATTTTTAAAGTCAGACTACGGCTGTTGTCCAAAACTGTTTTAGTGTAAATTAATGATACTACGTTTATCACATCATATTAATTCATTTTCACCACATTGGTAAGGTTACATATTCATACATCATAAGTATAGACCTATAATCACAAGGTCATCACAAAATCATTCTCATAAGCATGAATTACCTATTTACATCTTCACTAAATGTGCATCATAAACTGAAATAATTTTTCATGAGCTTGGCATACATACCTGTGTTACTCATCGTGCTCATATTCATTCCTTACTAATCATATAGCATGAATTGAATTCACATCTATTCAATTTCATGTAAGTACCTGTACCACTCATAATATAGTCATAACCTTTCTCATTTAGCTTAAATCGTAACTCTCACCGTTGAACCATTCGAAACACTATCGGATACGTGGGGTAGAATGTCGATGCCATATCCCAGACATGGTCTTACACTGGCTCATCCATCAAGTCGTGCCATGTCCCAGACATGGTCTTACACTGACTATCGAAATCCAGGTCGACGCCATGTCCCAGACATGGTTTTACACTAGCTCTCGTCTATCCATGCCGATGCAATATCCCAGACATGGTCTTACACTGGCTCTCATAATGTGGCCGATGCATGTCCCAAACATGTCTAACACTAGCACACAAATAACCCGAATGTCATGGCATGAATATCCGAATTGTTTCTTAAGGTTCAAACGGGAATTCTACTATCTCAATATTCATTATACATAATCATTTCTACAACCAAGCAATTCATGCTATATCAATTTAAACACATATAGTAACAATGTAGTTGTATTATTTACATACAACTTACTCGTTTCAATGGAATATCATATTCCATCAAATCTCCAAGCATTCAATCAACACGTAAATGTTATTTACATTTAACATCACTTTCTCACATACAATATCATCAACATAAAATTTAACAAAATCATGGAAAGATAGATTTTCAAGTGTAATAACAATGGCATAATATCATGCTCATTTAATCACACAGACTTACCTCAAATGCAATTTCGGCTAATTATTCTCTTTTTGTCTTTAACCACGCACTTTCTCGATTAAAGTCGAAATCTAGATTTTCTTGATCTAATATGATGAAATTCACTCATTTAATCACTAAATGAATTTGGACAATCAAAATTCATATCTTTGGCAAAATGACCATTTTGCCCCTAAACTTTCACAAAATGACCGTTTTACCCTTAGGCCCGAAAATCAATTTTTATCAAATTTCCTTATCAGCCAAGCCTAACTGACCAATTATTACTCTTATGACAACCCCAAATTTCAACTATTTCACACAATCACAACCTATTTTATAAATTTTACAAAATGACCCTTTTAAGTGTTTTCCATGAAAATCCTTTCACAAAAGTTGTTTATTACACAACCAATACTAATTTTCTTCCATAAAAATTCAGCAAAAAACATAAATCCTTTCATTAAAAATCCCTAAACTATCAACCATTTCACAAAATAGTCCCCCCATTAGCTAGTTCATGCTACAAGGGTTCCAAAAGTACAAAAATTATCAAAAATAGGCATCTAAATCACTTGTAAGGGATATAAGGTGCTGAAATTTTTGAGCTTTCAAAACCCCCCTCTTTGTTGGTATTTTTGGTGGGGAAGAAGGAAGATGAAAAGATGACAATAATTTTTTTCTTTTTTTTATTTTATAACCAAAAATGTCACCTAATGCACATCAACTTTGACTTTTCAACCCTTTTTTGTCTCCTTGATCAGCCACTAACATGTTTATGGTCTATTTACTCAATAAAGACCCTAATTTAATGTTCTATAGCTATAACACAACTTTTGCCCTTTACGCGATTTAATCCTTTTTCGCAATTAAGCATGAAATCGCTAAAATTATTTCACTAAAATTTTCATGCACTCATATGATCATGCTATAACACATAAAATATCATTAAAAATAATTTCTCCAACCCCGAAATAGTGGTTTCGAAACTACTATTTTGATGAGGCCCAAAATTAGACTGTTACAATCCTCCCCCCTTAGTGACTTTCGTGCTTGAAAGTCTTACCAGGAAAGTGGTTTGGTTTCTCACATAAAATTCTCCTTCTCACAATCATTGCTAAAGAACTTTTACTCTTCTGTACCTTTAATACTTATCTTATTAATTTCTCATATTCGAATCATGAGCGATTCTTTGTTATACGACGCTTTCACCAAACCTTAACCTCTATCTTAGAGTTCATGCACTCAAAAGTTTGATCCATATTATCATGCTACATATACACTATTACTTGAATATTTTCAAATTTAAAAAGTGAAACTAGTCAGTTCATCTTGGTCTTATGCTCTCTATAATTTCACACAGTCCAATTGTTTACCAATTTAACTCTCAGTTGCTTCTAAATTTCAAAGCCTTCTTTAGCTTTCCCAAGAAATCATGATATAAAACCCGGATCTCAATTCGATTAGTGGAGACTAGAATTCCAAGAAATCTATCAATTATAAAGACACAAAATTCCATGAATCTGATGAGCTAAAATTTAGTATATACCGGTATGATTTACATATCTTGTCAAACATTTAACAATAAGTCTTATAACATTTTTCTCTTTCAGAGACAGAAATAATCTAGACATGAAATCCATATAAACTTTTTCTTATCTCCATTCTAGTGCTAACACAGGCTGAAGTAATTCTGATGACACTTAATATGCATCCTTAAACTTTTCAACATTTCTAGGATTCATGCACAAAAATCAACAATGTCGAGTTCCAAATTCGATCAATAATACACTATTCCTGAGGGTTTCCTCGCAAAATTTCTCTATAAGTTTTGGATTTTTCTGTCCAAGTACTCGTAGCCACAATTTGCTTTCTCCAAGATCATACGATTGCATTATCCCAAATAACACAAATATCTCAATTGAAGGTATTAATTTCAATTAGGCATTAATTTCAACTTACTTGAGAAAGGAGATCTATCATACCAATTGAAATTCGAAATTTCACCACTTAGGCCTTTGCCGATGTCAAATCCTTATACGTAAATTAGAGAAATCCAAATACTAAAATCACCACATTACCATGACCACATCAAGAGCATAGTCACACTTGACATGATTATCGCAAGCTAAAGAACACACTTTGAACATGAGTCATAATTGATAGATTATGAAAAAAAGATAACAAGAAAACCAAGTAAAGAAATCCAGGATAGAAAAATCCCAAGATACAGGACTATATCGGAAGACTGAAAACATCCACTTAAGAAAATATGAAAGACTTAGATAATTCTTTAGAGGGAAAAAGTCTAGAAGAAAGTATCATTTGATCCCACTGGAATCAAATACGATAATTTAGAGAAACAAAATCATAGAATCATGTGCATTTTCTCATAAGTTCCCATCAGATTGATTATAACATAATACCAGAGACAAGTAGAGTAAGGCAGATTATAAACCAGTCAGACCGACAATGTCTTCGCCTGACATTAAGATCAAATAACATTCTCATATTACAAAAATTTCATTAGAAGATAGATAACCATTATAATACTTCTGAGAACAATGATATTTTAAAATATATCTATCTTAAAATATATCCAAAGAGACAGTCATCATCTACTCACTATGATTTCCATACTCAGACATCTCATGTTTAAAATATTATTCCTCTAACTATTTCTGTCATCACAAATCCCATATCATTACACTTTCTCAACCTTGAACCTGAGTAATTCGATTTACCAAAGTACATTTCTTCTCTAACTGTGACAGTGCATAATTCACATAATCTTTATGTCAACCTAATACTTTTCTAGCTCTGGCTTAATTATCAACTCATTCTCAGTCTCTAATCGTGTTTATAGATATTTCTCCACTGAACTCTTTGGTTTCATACTTGTGAATTTATTCAACATAAATCTTGTGAAATTCCATTACATTACACCACTCTGATAAGGGGGTGAGGTTGTAGGGCCTCTGACTCGACTCTCATATACATACACATGTAACACCACTTTCATCATCATAGCAAAATCATCAAAATCATATCATTCATTTCAGACAGGCTGACATTCATATTCATTTTACGGCAACTTTCCAGTTATCTCATTTAGACAAGTATACTCATATATGCACTCTATGAATTCTGAGTAACTTCACTTATCCTATTCATTTAATCAAACCAGTCATGTACATAACATCATACGAGAGCCAATAAACATGGATAAGTATATTCCAATCTGTACTTTCATTTCGCACATCATCATTTGCATGTCATTACAAACATGGAAATCAATCCAAGCAATTTAACACTTATATTCAGACTATGTGAATTTGCCAACCATATTCATTCAAATAAGTATACATGAACATTCTTTCTACTTGTATTTTTAGTAAGTTATCTAAACACATATATTCACTTGAACAAATCAATCATGTACACTATGGGATTATCAATCAATCATAGATAAGCACATTATACCATGTACACATTCTATTTCATGTTCCTCATATCACAAATATGTACATATACATTTCACGAATTCTTGTTCGTACCTTCCCAAGTTTCAACTCTTCATAACTGCACTTTATTGAATACTTTAGCATCATTATCTACGTGATCGGGTGTAGCTCGGTTGGAGAGTACCTTTCCCACACAAGATAGCTCTCATTCGCGCCGGGAGACATCACACTATCACAAACTTGTGGCATGTATAGCTAGACTCTTACACATGCTAGGTTAGTCCGAGAACCAACTAAACCATGCTCTGATACAACTAAATGTAACACCCCTTACCCATGTTTGACATCGAAACAGGGTACGAGGCATTACCGACTTAAACATACACATTCAAGCAAAAATTGAGCCATAAAATCTTTTTTAAATCAAAATCTTTCAAACACATGCATGTCGTCCCTTATTTGGATCTACGAAGCCCAAAACGTGCATCAAAATCGATTCGGGACTAAACCGAGAACTTTGAGAAGTTTCAGGAAAACTTAGAAAGTTTTCCCATGAAACGGGGTCACACGCCTGTGTAGACATAAGAACACGCCCATGTGCCTTAATATAAAATTCCTTTGCTTACACCATTTCTTTTATGTGAAATTATTAGGCTTTAATTTCATATTTTATTCAGCCTCTAATTCAATTTCCACAATTTTTGGTGGATTTTTAAAGTCGGACTATGGCTGCTGTCCAAAACTATTTTAGTGTAAATTAACGATACTACGTTTATCAAACCATATTAATTCATTTTCACCACATTGGTAAGGTTACATATTCATACATCATAAGTATAAACTTATAATCACAAGGTCATCACAAAATTATTCTCATAAGCATGAATTACCTATTTACATCTTCACTAAATGTGCATCATAAACTGAAATCATTTCCCATGAGCTTGGCATACATACCTGTGTTACTCAATATGCTCATTTTCATTCCTTACAAATCATATGACATGAATTGAATTCACATTTCATCAATTTCATGTAAGCACCTGTACCACTCACAATATGGTCATAACCTTTCTCATTTATCTTAAATCGTAACTCTCACCATTGAACCATTCGAAACCCTACCGGATATTCAATAAGCCTCAAACGTGGGGTAGAATACCGATGCCATGTCCCAGACATGGTCTTACACTGGCTCTCGCATATCCGTGCCGATGCCATGTCCCAGACATGTCTTACACTAGCACACAAATAACCCAAATGTCATGGCATGAATATCCGATTGTTTCTTAAGGTTCAAACGAGAATTCTACTATCTCAATATTCATCATACATAATCATTTCCACAACCAATAAATTCATGCTATATCAATTTAAACACATATAGTAACAATGTAGTTGTATTATTTACATACAACTTACTCGTTTCAATGGAATATCATATTCCATCAAATCTCCAAGCATTCAATCAACACATAAATGTTATTTACATTTGACATCCCTTTCTCATATACAATATCATCAACATAAACTTTAACACAATCATGGAAAGATAGATTTTTAAGTGTAATAACAATGGCATAAATATCATGCTCATTTAATCACACGAACTTACCTCAAATGCAATTTCGGCTAATTATTCTCTTTTCGTCTTTAACCACGCACTTTCTTGATTTAAGCCCAAATCTCGATTTTCTTGATCTAACATTATGAAATTCACTCATTTCATCACTAAATAAATCTGGACAATCTAAATTCACATCTTTGGAAAAATGACCATTTTGCCCCTAGACTTTCACAAAATAACCATTTTACCCTTAGGCCCAGAAATCAATTTTTATCAAATTTCTTTATTATCCAAGCCTAATTGACCAATTATTACTCTTATGACAACCCCAAATTTCCACTGTTTCACACAATTACAACCTATTTTATAACTTTTACAAAATGGCCCTTTTAAGTGTTTTCCATGAAAATCCTTTCACAAAAGTTGTTTATTACACAACCGATACTCATTTTCTTCCATAAAAATTCAGCAAAAAACATAAATCCTTTCATTAAAAATCCCTAGACTATCAACCATTTCACAAAATAGTCCCCCCATTAGCTAGTTCATGCTACAAGGGTTCCAAGAGTACAAAAATTATCAAAAATAGGCATCTAAATCACTTACTTGTAAGGGATATAAGTTGTTGAAATTTTTGAGCTTTCAAAACCCCCCTCTTTGCTGGTATTGTCGGTGGGGAAGAAGGAAGATGAAAAGATGACAATAATTTTTTTATTCTATTACCAAAAATGTCTCTTAATGCATATCAACTTTGACTTTTCAACCCTTTTTTGTCTCCTTGATCAGCCACTAACATGTTTATGGTCTATTTACTCAATAAAGACCCTAATCCAATGTTTTATAGATATTTGACACCTGTAGCTAGCAAAACAAAACTTTTTCCTTTACGCGATTTAGTCTTTTTTCGTAATTAAGCATGAAATTGCTAAAATTATTTCACCAAAATTTTCATGCACTCATATGATCATGCTATAACACATAAAATATAGTTAATTTTTTTTTCTAGCTCCGAAATAGTGGTTCCAAAACCATTGTTCTGATTAGGTCTAAAATCGGGCTGTTACACAAACCATGTAATAACCTGTGCCTGTGTGGAGTAACTTGCACCAAAGTTCAAATAAACCACATGGGCGCGTCATACAACCGTGTGGGGGCACATGACCATGTGGCATATTGTGTCACAGACGTGTGTACCCAAAAACACCTTTAAATACAAGCCATTTCACACGCCCTTTGTTAGGTTTCAAGCCTTTCATTAAACAACATCCAAACCTATTCAAAATGTGCCAAAAAATGTCAAAATACACATTGGCACCATAATTTAAACAACATCCAAGCCTAAGTGCCTAAGTGCCTAGCAAATATGCCCTCATTGGCACCACAATTTAAACATAAGCAACCAAAACATTATCAACTAATTAAACTTATTCAATAATCAACCAAGTTCTATATACCATATACCAAAAAACATCCATTTATGCCAAACTTTCAATTGCAAACATATTTCATTCCAAATTCATGAATTACTAAACCAAAAAACTATTTCAAGAACATTCACAAAAAAAAAACATAAAATGACAATGTACCATTTCCATGATACCAAATACCAAATTATGTCTATAATTCAAATGGCACAAATCATTATCTTCCAAAATAGAACCAAAACGATATTCCAAGCCAAATTTACTATAACGCCCTCAAGTCGACTTGATCAAAAGGATTTGAATTTTTGCTGTTATGCCGAAGGGCTGACATAGTTAGACTCTTCTATTCACCTATGTTGTAACACCCCTAACCCGTATTCGTCACCGAAATAGGGTTACAGAGCGTTACCGTAAAAACATAACTTTAAAACATACATTTGCAAACTTTAATATAAACATTTCATAATCCATACATAAACATGGATATCATCCCTTAATCGAGCCCTCGAGGCCTTAGAAACGCTTTAGTAATGATTCAAGACTAAATTGAAAACATTTGGAACTTTTAAGAGTTAAAACAAATTAACCTACAAGGGTCACATGGTTTAATGACGCACACGCCCGTGTCTCAGGCCGTGTAACAATTGGAATAGGGACACACAATTCTGTCTCAACCTATGTCCGTGCTCGTGTAACTTTTTGAGTTGGGTCACACGGTCGAGCCTAACGCTTGTGTGCTAAGCCGTGTAACACTCGAAATGGCCTCACACACCCGTGTGCCAGGTCGTGTATCTGTCTGACCTGTAATCTTTAAAAACTACAGGGGACACATAGCTATGTGTTACACACTGTTGAGAAACACGCCCATGTCTTAGGCCGTGTAGACTTGAAATTGACCAAAATCAAGCCATTTTCATCACTCATTTCAAGCATGTACCTACAAGCCATTTGCACCCTTTACCAAGGCATCAAAACATACCAAAACATGCACAAAATGAGCAATTCATTAGACAAAATTCCATTCAACCAATATGCCATATAGGCACTTCAATCACAATCAAAATAATATACCTAAACATAAGCATATTTGATCACATTGCTACCATTTCAAAACATACCATACTTGAACTATACCATGTCAATACAAACTTACCATTTGGACTATTACCCACATGCATCAAAATCACATAAGTGACACAAACCAACCATTTCCAAATGGTTCCAAACAACCAACATATATATATACATACAAAAATCAACATATAGCATTCAACTCATACATTAAACATAAGTCCACCTATATATGCCATTATAACCTTAGCCAAAACACCAAAAACTACCGATATAATCACCGGATAGTGTGATAGATCTCTGAAAAGTTTCCAAATTGATCGATCTTCCGATTATTTATAAAATATGGGAAAGAAAACTACGTAAGCATGTAATACTTAGTAAGTTTGTAAATCATGAACACAACTTACTATTTCAATGCATAACCTTATAATTCAAACATGATTCAATCCAACATAAGCTTGGCACAAGCCTAAGCATCATCAACAACATATGTTGGTGCTTTAACACATAACTCAATTGAATTATCACATGGTAAGGTAGGTTTGCATGAACATAATACCGTTGAATTCATACTTTGCATAAACATAGATTTACATTCATTGATCATTATCAATTCATACCTTTCCATATGTTCATAACATAGTCGATCGGAACACTTACCATTCCTTCCTTTTTCATGCCCGTTGAACCACTTAGAATAATATCAGATACGTGGGAAAGCTCACACTAAACATATGGTCGAAACCATTCCTTTTTCTTTTCCTTTACTTTATTGCTCACTCGAGCCATAAAATGGGTCTGCTCACACAAGCTAACGGTAGGAATGTAAGCTATACGATGTCACTCACACAAGCTGACGAGCATCTACAACAAATGCAGGACCTTAGCCATTGGTAGGACATTCAAGACCAGCACCCAAAACATGGTAACCCTAATGACATGTCATTTATATCCTATATATTCCAAAGGTTCAAACGGGATTTGATAGTCATCGTAACATCGTTGGATTTCCACAATTATTTACATGATAAACAACACAATGACATATGAATGAAAATAACATTAAATCATTATTTAAACATACGAACTTACCTCAATAACAAAGATGTCAAAATAAGATCAACTAATCCAAGGCTTTAGCTTTTCCTTTATCTAGATTCGTAAAAGGCTTATCTTGATCTAAATTCATACTATTCAATTTAGTCCAAATTCATACTTTTACAAAATTACACTTTTGCCCCTAATATTTTAACTTCATTACAATTTAATCCTTATGCTCGTAAATTGAAATTTATACAATTTCATCCATATTTCATGCTAGCTGAATTACCGAGGGACTAATATCAACCTATACAAACCATCATTTCATAATTTTATTATGATATTTTACTCCTTTTGCAAGTAAGTCCCTAAATAATAATTTCATCAAAAATCACTTTACAAAATTTATTTATTTAACAACAACGACTCATAATCTTTCATTAAACTTCAAGAATAATGTAAACATGTTCATGGAAAAACCCTAATCCTTTAACAGTTTTGCAAATTAGTCCTTGGGCTGCTAGATTAAGCTACAAAGATCCCGAAAACAAAAAAAAATCATTAAAAAATGGAATCAAAACACATACCATGCAAGAAAAAAATGCAATGTATGAACCTTAGCTATTCTCCCTTTGAATATTCAATTGAAGAAGAAACAATTTGGAGAAGATGATATTTTTTTCTTATTTAATTTTATCTTTATTTACCTTTTTACATTTTTAACCTTTAAAAACATTCATAATTTCAATAAAACCAATCCATGAATACCCACTAACTATATAAATGGTCTATTTATCATCTAAGTCCTCTTATTTTAAAGTTTCATAACTATTTGATACCTTTAGCTAAAGAACTCTACGTTTGCACCTTTTTCAATTTAGTCTTTTTTACTTAATTAAGCATGCAAATGTCAAAATTTCTTAATGAAATTTTATACAACTCTACTAACATACCGTATACATTAAAATAATAGTAAAATAAAATTTTTTGTCATCAGATTTGTGGTCCCAAAACTACTGTTCCGATTTCACTAAAAATGGGCTGTTACATATGTGCTAGACGAGTAATGTCTTAATAAAAATTTCTACTTTCGTTTACTAAATTACCTTGTTTATTCTTGTTATGATTAACTCTTTGTACAATGCATGTTTGCCTTTACATTTTGAAATAAACTATGAAGATCACTACTTAAGTCTTCGCCCTATTCTATTACATGTATTCAAAGTATTATTGAATATCTTATGCATAGACTTAAACTTTGCCATATGACCTTGCTTATAGACTTTGGCGTTAACGTATATCTTAATGGCTCTTCACATCTCTTTTTTCTTTAGCCTTCCTCTAATTTTCTCTCTTTGTATGCATATTAGCACAAAACGTCACTCCTTTGGCATTTTTTCTTGGTGCACTCTTTACTATCAATCTCCTGCATTCTGAAGCACCCATAATAAGTTCACAAGAACTTAGTGAGGTAAACTATAAATACCTAAGTATTTCATCGTAATAAATCTAGTGCTTGACACTTGTTTGTTTCTTTTTGGTGGATACTTACCAGAATCATTTCCTTCATTTCTAGATTGCACTTACTGTATTCTCTTTTTTCATATTCTACTTATAGACCATACCTTATTTAGAATTGCTTGTAACATCCCCTACCCGTATCCATTGCCGGAATAGGTATGAGGCATTACCTAAATATACTGAATATTTTCAAATAATTCTGAGTCATTTATTATTCATATTTTGAAAATAATCATAACGTCTCTCTATTGGGCCCTCGAAGCCTTAAACATACATTAAAAACCAACCGAAATTAAATCGGGATCATAAATTTTTTTTTTGCAAAATCTTAAATTTTATTTTTATCTAAGTACTTACCATTTCAATGCTTCTTACAATTAAACATGTTACCATTCAATCAATAGCTTGGCACTTGTCTAAGCGTCAAAGAACATCATTGTTAGTATACTTGCACATATTTCATATAAATTCAACATTGATATACTTATTTTCTCGACATGTCACACTTGAGTTTAATAATTGTCTTTACTTACATAATTTTCTTGTATCAACATATCAAAGATAATCATATGTACATGTCATGAAACATATCATTCTCTTACCGTGTCTTCATAAGTATATATCAATCATTTTATTATATCAATATTTCATGCTCCATCATTTTCATATATTTTATGCATATTTATTCCGGTAAAGTTTATATCAAACTTCACATAAATTATATTCCATGTACTTATTCTTATTTCGTTTATCTATCTTCATAATGATTTCGTCCAACTATTATGTACATATATTTCCATATGACCAGTTCTTGTAAACATTTCACACAACCATTTCATATAACCATTTCATATAACCATTCGTCATCTAATACATATTACCTGAATATCAATTGTTTAATAGATGTCATCGCGTCTCCCATCCATGGTCTTATTTATCTTTAACATGATGCCATAGTGTCTTTCAACTATGGTCTTACTCATTTTCAGTCATGTTGCCATGGTATCTTTCAACCATGGTCTTATTCATTTCATGTCACGCTGCCATGGTATCTTTCAACCATGGTCTTATTTATTTCCCGTCATGTTGCCATGGTATCTTTCAACCATGGTCTTACATGTTTCATATCAGGTTGCCATGGTATCTTTCAACCATGGTGTTACACATTTCATATCAGGTTGCCATGGTATCTTTCAACCATGGTCTTACACATTTCATATCAGAGAGTACACTCCCGTGAACCTCATCCTTACAGTGGGATTACCAGTCCAGGCTAAATCCCCTGTAATATAAACTCATAGAGTATTATTGGGATTATCAGTCCAGGCTAAATCCCCTGCAACGACAATTACTCTAATGAGCTTGGATCTGAATTACCAGGCCAGGCTAAATTCAGACCCTGATTCGGATTACCCGTTTGGGCTAAATCCGTTTACACGTATTCTTTGGGAGGGCTATATCAGGATAGGATCACCCGTCCGGGATAGATCCTTTTTACCGTCAATTCCTTTTCAGAGATCCATCAAATTTTCCTTTCATTCAACCGGGATTTCTTCCCCTTTTTATCAAATATGTTAATGCTTCATCAATTTTCATACGATGAACATTCAAATCATATTCATATCAAAAACAGACATTTCAAGCATTTAAGAATATAATTCAAGTTATACGAACTTACCTAGCAAAATTGCAGAAATATCAAGATTTAGGGACATTTTGGTAATTTACCATTTTCCCAATTTCCACCCGATCTTAAATTGACAATTTCATTCAATTTATTAATTTAGATAATAAAATAATTCATTCCCTTCAATTTGGTCATTTTGACATTTTTACAAAATTACTCCCTGAAGTTTTACTTTTATTCAATTTAGTCCTTAAGCCTAAAACATGCAAATTAGCCATGCTAGCTGAATATTCATATAAATTTTCCTCCTCCTCCTCTCCATTCCACATCCTTAATGTATATAACACATTTGTAAGTAACATTATCTATAATCTTTATTATTTACTTTTATGAATATTCAAGCTGTCCATCTGTGTCATAGTCACTAAATTATTTATATCTAAGGCTCTAGAGCTCCAAATTAAGATCCGCTAATTTTCCCTGAAACTAGACTCATATATCTTCTTACCATAAAATTTTAATAATTTTTTGTTTAGTAAATAAGTAGAATTTATTCTTTAAAGTTACCCTTATTCTGCCGTCTAACAGTTGTGACCCTTCTTCACTAAAAATTAATTATATCCTTGTAAAGAATTAGAATGATGTTCCCATTTATTTCTCTTGAAAATGGACTCATTAAAGATTCTAAAAATATAAATTTAATCCCATAATTATTTTTATCCAATGTTTTATGATTTTTAAAAGTCAGAACAGGGGAACCCGAAATCATTCTGATCTTGTCTCACAAAATTTATTATATCTCATGATTTACAATTCTATTGCTTACATAATTTATTCTATAAGAAACTAGACTAAATAATATTTAATTTAATATTTTATTCATCCTATAATTAGATTTATACAATTTTTGGTGATTTTTTAAAGTTAGACTACTGCTGCTGCCCAGAACTATTTTAGTGCAAGATATTAATTACCATGTTTATAACACCCTTATTTTCTTTTTCTACACTATTTCTCATCACTTTCTGTCATTTTCTCTTGACTAACATGACAAGAACATAAGACCATATATAAGAAAACTCTAAATCAATATCAATTCCATGCTTTTTCAACAATATTAAACTTAAAAATATATTGAAATCTTGATATTCTTACCTTTTCTTATTGACTTCAATCTTTAACTTGATTTTTCTCTCTCCTCCAGCTTCTATTTCTTGAATCCAACTTGATATTCTTACTCCCCATCATCTCCTTGCTATCTTTTTCTCTGATGGCTATGGAAATTCTTTCAATTTTTAGGTGAAAATAATAAATTTTTGGTGGAAGTACTAAATTGTAAAGAAATAAAACTTATTTTCTTCTTCTTCTCTTACGTTGGTTTGCATGGGAAAGGAAAGATGATGATAATTCTTCATCTTTCCTTCCTTTTATACTAAATAAATAATAATATAATAATAAATATCTCATAAAAATATTAATAAAATAATATTTATCTAATTAATTAATTTAAAATATCATCAACATAATCATTACATTCTAGAATTCTCTCTCTTACTAATTGACCATTTTGCCCTTCATGATATTTTAGAATTTCATCATTGAGTCATCACTTAATTTGGTAAAATTATGATTTAGTCCCTCATAAATTTTCACCTATTCAATTTGGTCCTAATTCATCAATTTTTCTTGGTTTCTAGATCATTCCACCCTTAAAATATTTGCACCATTAGTCCTTCAACTTTTTATATTTACACTTCAACCCCTTAAATTTTGAGTATTTACTCTTGTGCAACAAGACTTTTCTCATCTTTGCAATTTAGTCCTTTCTTGAATTAATATATCATAATATTCTTCCCAATATTGACATAACTCAAAATTTCCCTTTTTGTCACTTTATTTCCTTATTTTACCATATCACGGATAATATTTTACTGTAAAAATTTTCGGGGTATTACATTGCTTGTCATACCCATGGTCATACACTCATAGCATACTCTCTAATTCTTCTTCTCATTCTTGTGGGTGAGAAGTACTACGTCTACTCTTTAACATGAAACATTCATCATCTGCTTTCTTTTGCTTCAAGCTCGTTGATTTGGTCTTATAATTTTCTTTCAGAATGCTTTAATTAGCATTATCATCAGATCATTTCCACTAAGGCCATTCTTAAGACTGTGCCACCAAGGCGTACTCTCCCTTAGACATAGATAACCACATAGTTCTTCCTTGCACAATAGATAGATAGCCATAAAGGTATCCAAACACATACATAAGATAACAATAGAGGCATCCATACAAATAGATAGCCACAAAGGCGTCCACATATATGAAACTTCGCCATGAGAGCGCATTTAAGATAATTAGTCACGAAGGTTATCAGATAACAAAATCAACCACCAAGACTCTCATATGATAGAATTAACCACAAAGATATCCATTTTAACATACTTTGCCATGAAGGCGCATTCACAGAGTCGGCCACTAAGGCTCTACGTAATAGATATCTCCATAAAGCTCAAATATGATAGAGAAAAACCATAGAGTCTTCCACTTATTAGAGAATAACCATAAAGGTTTCCAAGTATTTAAGAATAGCCACAAAGGCTTCCACATTTCGATAAATGACATTTTCAATTATAAGGACTTACCTAAACTCAATGTCTTAAGTTTTTCCCCTCATTGCCTGGTACTCACCCAATCGTTTTTTTATCTTTTCCCCACATGATGCCATAATCTTAGACTATGTCCTACACTATGTGGTCTTCATATCCCCATATGATGCCATAACCACCATGACTAGATCTTACACCATATGGTTCTCTTATCCTTATATGATGCCATAGTCCCAAACTAGGTCTTACACTATATGGTCCTTTTACTATGGCCATGGTATTTCCTTATCAAAATTCATGTTTACTGTTTCGATGGACTCACACGTAAGTAGACTCAATATGCAGACTCATGCAAAGGCTCATTATACAGAGACTTACCCATGCAAATGCATTTACATTTTCAGACATGCAAATCATGTACTTGAACTTCATGTAGAGATTTACTCTTGGCGTACACAAACATACTTTCAGACTCTTACATATACCTTTTCATCAGAATAGAGACACATCGTTACTCATTGCTTTCTTTACACATTAGGAGCACATGTAATAGCATGTTTTTCAGTGGTGTGAGAAACAATAGTTTCGGGGCCACTAAATCCGATGAGTAAGTTCTTAAATATTATATTTAATATTTACGAGTTAATTGTGACTTTAAAAAGTTTTTTGATATAGTGATTTTTTTATAAGCAATTTATTAAGTTCCAGTGGTAAGACCCTAAGGTCTAGTGGTTTTAGAAAATGAGGTATCGGGACCTCATTTCTGTAAACCAAATCGTAAATATTTTTATAAATATTTACAGTGTCATTAAGGTGGTATTAAAGTTTCGGTGAAAAATTTTAACGTTTCGATAGTTAATTAATTAAAAATGACAAAATTGTAAAAGATGTAAAATTTAATCACTATTTGATTTGAGTGATTAAATGGTTAATTGAATAAAAAACGGACTTAAAAAGTAATTAAACTACAGTCAAAGTTTCCAAGTGGGGTGTTATGATTGAATCCACTAGCTTTTGGATTAATTGTTCTTTTAGTCCTAATTAGTTTAGGTTTGAATTGTAAATAAGTTTATTTATTTAGAATTTAATTAAATTGAAGGACCAATTGTGAAATTAAACCTTCATTTGATGGTAATTATGCCATATATTTATGTTATGGACAAATATGGACGCGACTTTGGTATTTTAGTTATTTATGTAACCAAGGGCAAAATGGTAATTTGATTATTAAATAAAATAAAATAAAACCAAAACGTTTTGTATTCATTTTGGTCTCTTCTTCTTCACGAATGAAAAGAAAAAAGAAACCGTGGAAGCTTCAAGTTTCGACCATTCTTTTGATGGTGCATGTAAGTTCAATTTAGCCTCGTTTTCAATATTTTTTATGTTTTTGAGATCGTTGCAACTAGGTCTAGCTAGACCGTAGCTTCGATTTAGAAACTGTTAAAGATTTTGAATATTTCCATTGATGAATATTGTGATTTTTGATGTTAAATGATGAATTTGGAATGTTGATTGATAATTAAAAGTATTTTGTAAGTGATTTTTTTTATGAATTTATCGATTAGGGACTAAATTGTTCAATTAAAAAAAGTACAAGGATTTAATCTAAAATTGTTGCATATGTGGGTTGATATGGGTGCCATGAATATTTAGCTGTCATAATGTGGCATTAAAAATGGTTAATTTGCATGATTTGAGCTCAGGGACTAAATTGAATAAATATAAAACTTTAAGGCCAATTTTGTAAAAATGTCAAAAAATGACCAAATAGCATGAAATGAATTTTTTTATTCTCTAAATTAATATATTGAATGAAATTATTTGTTTAGATGAAGATTGGGTTGAAAATTGAGGAAAATGGAAAATTACCAAAATGCCCCTAAGCTTGGTATTTTTACAATTTAGCCAGGTAAGTTCGTGTCAATTGTATTTTGTATAATTTTGATTAAATTGAATATTACTATTTGATTATATTGTGATTAAATCAATATAATGTGTGTCAGTATGCAATTTACCGTGTTATGAAACGATGTAAATTAAACGACATACGACGATTGCTAAGTCCTGTTTTGTAACACCCCTAACCCGTATTTGTCACCAGAATAGGGTTACAAGGTATTACCGATCAAAGCAAAATATATGATATACATTTCCTATATATGATTCAATTTCACGTAAATATCAATCTAACATAATCATATTGTGCTTTATAAGGATCTACGAGACTTTAAAACATGCTTAAACGAGGTTGGGGACTAAACCGATAACATTTGCAAACTTTGTTCATGCAATTAAGGGTCACACACCTGTATGAACATGCCGTGTGCCTCACACGACCGTGTGAACGTGCCGTGTGCCTTACACGACCATTAGACACTCCCGTGTCACAGGCCGTGTGAAAATAGGTCATAGATACTGACTTGCAGCACACGGCCGAGGACATGCTCGTGTGCCAGGCCGTGTGACACCTAGAGGGGTTACTGATTTGGGTCACATGGCCAGCTGCACACCCATCTGCCAGCCCGTGTGCCACACATGGCCAGTAGACATCCCTGTGTGTCTAGGTCGTGCCAAAACTGTAGGGTAAACTGACTTAATATCAAAGGGCTACCCCAGGGGACACATGGCCGTGTAGCATGACCATTTGTCGCACACGGCTGAGACATACACTCGTGTCTCTACCCGTGTGGACAAAAAATAGGCTATTTGCAAAGCCTATTTTCCACCCTTTTCTCATGCACACCTAGCAACCAAAATGGTACCATTTCAATACATTCATAGACAACCTAAAACATGCCAATTTGTATATAATTCATGCTATTTTATCATCAACCATTTCAAGACACAATTCATAACCAAAACATATCACATTAATGTATCATAATCAACATTTTTCACGTAACTTTCAAATGCATAATCTTACCATCTTTTCATCTATTTCATACTTTAAAACATACCATTTCATCATCAATAAGTCAATCTACGTCATGCCATTTTCTAAATAATAATACACCAATTGACGATTAGCTAATTGAACAACTGATATCCCTCACAACAACCATACAAAACATGCCAAAACTCAAGGCCATAAATTTATCATATAATACATACCAAACTCTTAAATTAAGCCAACTTAAATGGCCAAATGCATACCAACATTTACATCAAAAGTAAGCCAAATATCAAGGCTAAATCATATCTCAAAACATATCATCAAGTCACTAGCCTATACATGCCATATACCATATTCACAAAGCATCTAAAAATACCAACAAGTTGATCGATAGTGTGATGGCGTTTCCCGACGATCACTGAGTCCGAGCTAGCTTCGATAATTTATAAAACAGGGAAAGAACACACAAAGTAAGCTTTAAAAGCTTAGTAAACCGTATACAAATAAATTATCACATGAATCAATATCATTTCCATTAATAGAAAACTATGAGTAAACATTTATAAGATCACAAACCTTTCTCATTGTACACATATTCAATATCATAACTGAATTCATCAAATACTTCCCTTTGATTACTTATATGAATCTTATACGTATCTGAGCCATTTAACTCATTCATACATTCTTTCTCGACTTGACTTTGCTCGTATTTGCTCGTTCAACATTCATAGCAATTCAATGATAAGAAAACATATATAATTCAATTCAAAGACATTTATTTGCATATGAACTTACCTCGATCGTAGAAACAACGAAACTAGCTGATTAATCAAGTACTTTGTTCATGCCTTGATCTAAGTCTGATTTCTTTCATTCTTTATCTATATACATTCAAAATTAACTCATTTGTTCATTGATTCATTCAATTTAATCCACAAACACATATATAGCCATTTTTACACTTTAACCCCTAAAGTTCCACATTTATTCAATTTAGTCCCTATTTCATAAATACATAAAATTCACAAAATTCACAAAATTTAATAAGACCTATGCTTGGTGGAATTACCCTTATGCCCTTAGTAGCTCATATCTTTCATTTATTCATACTTTTAACCCTACATTTTCATCTTTTCACTAATTACTCCCTAATTTATATTTTCTCTAAAAATCACTTAACAAAACATATTAATCTATTATTTATATTCCATTTTTCATCATCAACCATCACAAAGCACATAGATTCAACAATGACACTTCATAAAATCATCAACAAATTCAAAAATTAAGGCACGGGCTAGCTAGTACTCAAAGCAACGATCACAAAAACATAGAAATCATCAAAACTGAGCTAAAACCGTACCTTATCAAGCTATGCAAGTGCCGAATGTATGAGCCCGAAAAATGGTGTATTGTCTCCTTCAAATTCGGTTGAAGATGATGATTTTAAAGCTTATTTTAGCTTTGTTTTATTTAATATAAGTTTATTTACATTTTTACTAATTTAACCTTAATTAAAAGCAGTTAAATTTCATAATTTTAAGCCCGTTTATGTCAAATTCCATCATCAATGGTCTAATTGCATTATAAGGACCTTTCATTTATTAAGCCATGGCAATTAAGCACATTTAACATATAGAATGCCACTTTTGCATTTTACGCGAATTAGTCCTTTTTCTCAAATTGAACTATTAAATGATAAAATTAGCTCACGAAATTTTCAAACATATACAATCACGTGCTATAAACTTCAAAAATAATATTAAAATAATTTTTTGACATCGGCTTTGTGGTTTCGAAACCATTATTCTGGTTTAGCTGAAATTGAGTTATTACTCGTTTGAACCTTATGAATTCGTAGGATACAAATGACATGTCATTAGGGTTATCGATTTTTTTGAGGTCCTCTATGTGTTGCAGACACACCACAAATCTTATGAGCTTACTGATTTTTAGCTCGTATAAGCTTATCGATTCTTAGCTCGTATGAGCTTACTGATTCATAGCTCGTAAGATCATACCGATTTATAACTCATGTAACAACCCATTTTTAGTGAAATCAGAATAGTGGTTTCAGGACCACAAATCTGAGCTGAAAATAAAATTTATTTTAATTTTATTGCATGGTTCGTGTTATGATAGAGATGTCATGTGAAAATTTTTATAAGAAAATTTTACCGATTATGTACTTAATTATAGGAAGGACCAAATCGCATAAAATGAAAAATTTGAATTCTAGAAGCTAAAAGGATTAAATAGCTATGGAAGTCAAAACTTGAGGTCCTTATATGGAAATTAGACCATTAATCAAAAGTTAGTAGATATTTTTGATGATTCATCCATGGAAATTTAGAAAAAGGGCAAGGACTAAATTAGAAATAGAAATAATTAAAGATGATAAATAATTAAGATAGAATTAAAATCATTTTATATGATCTTCTTCCCCAAACATTCCATGGAAACCCTAGGAAAGAGAAAATAATCTTTCTTGGCTTAATTGGGTAAGTTTTCTTGTCCCGTTCTTCTCCCATTTTTAGTAATTTTAATATTTTTGAAACCGGAATAGTTTAATCTATCTATTTGGGGGATTAATTTGAAAATTTATCAAAGTATGGAAGTTATGTCATGGATGAATATGCTGAAAATTAAAAATTTATGGTAGAAAATGAAAGGTTGTTGATAGATAAACAACTTTTACAAAGTTATTTTTGATGAAAATTTGATTTAGGGACTAACTTGTAAATTTGTGAAAATTGAAGAAAAATTCTGAAATTTATGGGATACATATGCTGTAAATTGTTTCTTGAAATTTTGGTTAGGCTTGAAATAAGGAGTACATTGCATGAATTTCATTTTCCGAGCCTAGGGAGGAAATTAGAATTTATGGAAAGTTTAGGGGAAAAATGGTAATTTTGCCTAGGATGTAAATTGAGTCCAATTGAATATGAAATGTGATAAATTTATGATTTAATTCATTTATATTGATCCGGATAACTCAAATTCAAAGTTAGAACAAGGAAAGGAGAAAGTTTCGGATTAGTACATTTATATACGCGAACAAGTGTCGAGGTAAGTTCATGTATCTTAATTGAGCATGTAAATATGTTGAATTAAAAGTGATTTAAATTTATATAAATTAATTTGGATGTTATAATATAAGAAATGAATACATGCTTGAAATTGTTTGAAAAGTGTTGAGTTCCATTTGAATATTGAATTTCGATGGATAAATATGATTTTCCTATTGAATGAGGTCCTGCATTTGTTGCTGATGGGATTTAGCTTGAACGAGTAATCCTATTGACCCAATTATAGAAAGGATTTAGCTTGGACTAGTAATCTTGATATAATCCCTCTTGAGCATATGTTATAGATAGGATTTAGCCTGGATGAGTAATCCTGCTTAAGCTCTTATGAGCATATACTGGAAACAGGATTTTGCTTGGACAAGTAATCCTGTTATGTGATATATGTATTGAGAGTGTGCTCACTGATTATGTGCCCAAATGGGTACTCTTGAATATGAATTGATGGGCTAGTGAATTATACACCTTGAGTGTACTGTTTGAGTGTCCATCGGAATTTCAGTGATTCAACGGATAAAATAGTTGACATGTTATGATAATTATGAGATGAAATGAATAATGTCTTGAAGGAATATAGCATGATGAGCTCATCTATGTTTACTTGATGTATATGAAAATTAAGTTGCTAACTTGCTTGATTGAATGCATGTTTTTAGGCAATTTTGCCAAGTTGATGGAAACATGTTATTATATGCTTAATTTTAAGAAAGAGATTGATAAGTTTAGTTCCAGTTATACGAACTTACTAAGCATAATATGCTTACTAGGTTTACTTTTCTCTGTTTTATAGTGCTCGGAAGCTCGCGAAGGTTGGTGAACAGTTGGAGCATTATCACACTATCCACAAGCTTCTTTTGGTATAAATAGTAACCTCATTGTGGTATAATGGCGTGTATAGGTAACTTAGCCAAATATTGGTATATAAATGATATTTGTAATTTAGCTATTTGAAATGGCTAGTAATGATTATATTTTGGGATATCTATTAAAGAAATCTTATGGTATTATCATGAGTACATATATTATGGTTTGATTGAGGTATCCATATAATGATATACTATGTTAGATGCTTGAATTGGTCATGTTATAATGCCTGGATTGGTTGGTATTTGGATGTAAGTTTTGGTGCAGGATATTGGTAAAATTTTGGGTGACAAATGAAGCTAGAAATGGCTTTATTTTGTCCACCTGGGCAGACACGGGCTTGTGTCTAGACCGTGTGTGACACATGACGTGGTACATTGGCGTTTGGTTAGGCTCTGTGTCCCTTGCATCTTAAATTCGAGAAATAGAATGCTCAGAAGAAAGCATACGGGCAGAGACACGGGTGTACAAAATTCAAAAAATTCAATAAAACCCATGCTTGGCTGAATTACCCGTATGCCCTTAGTAACTCATATCTTTCATTTATTCACACTTTTAACCCCACATTTTTATCTTTTCAAAAATTAGTCCATAATTTGTATTTTCTCTAAAAATCACTTAACAAAACATATTAATATATCATTTATATTCCATTTTTCATCATCAACCATCACAAAGCACATACATTGAACAATTACACTTCATAAAATCATCAACAATTTTGAAAATTAAGGCACGAGGTAGCTAGTACTCAAAGCAACGATCACAAAACATAGAAAACATCAAAATCGAGCTAAAATCGCACCTTAATCAAGCTATGCAAGTGCCGGATGTATGAAACCTAAAAATGGAGTATTATCTCCTTCAAATTCGGTTGAAGATGATGATTTTAAAGCTTATTTTAGCTTTGTTTTATTTAATATAAGTTTATTTACATTTTTACTAATTTAACCCTAATTAAAAGCCGTTAAATTTCATGATATTAAGCCCATTTATGTCAAATTTCATCATCAATGGTCTAATTACATTATAAGAACCTTTCATTTATTAAGCCATGACAATTAAGCACATTTAACATATAGAATGGTACTTTTGCATTTTACACGATTTAGTCATTTTTTCAAATTGAGCTATTAAATGATAAAATTAGCTCACGAAATTTTCACACATATATAATCACATGCTATAAACATAAAAAATAATATTAAAATAATTTTTTGACATTGGATTGGTGGTTCTGAAACCACTGATCTGATTTTGGTAAAACCGAGCTGTTACAACTCTTCCCTCTTACGAATTTTCGTCCCCAAAAATCTTACCAATTAATAGGTTTCGATATTGCTTTATCATAGCATCCTCGGGTTCCCTTGTAGTTTCTTCAACCCCGTGTCAATGCCACAAGAATTTCACTAATGCTAGTCTTTTATTTCTCAGCTCTTTGATCTCACGAGCCAAAATTCGGACCGGTTCTTCACTGTACGATAAATCTGGTTGAATTTCAACTTCGGTCGAGGAAATAACATGTGAGGGATCAGATCTATATCATTGTAGCATCGATACATGAAATAAATTATGAATTTTCTCCAAGTCGGACGGTAAAGCTAACTGATATGCCACTCGCTTGATAATTTCATAAGGCTCGATAAATGTTGGGCTCAACTTTCTTTTTCTTCCAAATCTCAGTATTTTCTTCCACGGTGAAACTTTCAAAAAAACTTTATTCTCGATCTAAATTCAATATCTTTCCTCTTCAAGTTTGCATATGATTTCTGACGATCTGGCGCTGCTTTCAGACTATCACGAATTACTTTCACTTTCTGTTCGGTCTCTTTAATCAAATCGACCCCAAGAATCTTATTCTCGCTAAGTTCAGTCCAGTACAACAGTGTTTGACATTTATGACCGTATAGAGATTCGTATGGTGCCATCTTTATACTTGATGGAAAGCTATTGTTATAAGCAAATTTAATCAACAACAGATATTTCTCCCAGTTACTCTCAAAGTCAAGAATGCAACAACCCAACGTATCCTCAAGTATCTAAATAACTCGCTCGGATTGTCCATCTATTTGTGGGTGAAATGTAGTGCTAAAATGTAGCTTTGTACCTAGTGTGTCTTGTAGTTTCTTTCAAAACCTTGATGTGAACCCCGGATCTCTATCCGAAACAATAGAAGCAGGTACTCCATGTAATCTCATAATCTTAGATATATAGAACTTAGCTAACTTTTCAAGTGAATAGTTCATTCGTACCGGATTGAAATGAATTTATTTTGTCAATCTATCAACTATAACCCAAATCGCATCTTTCTTACTCGGAGATAGGGGCAATCCTGACACAAAATCCAGTCACTCTATCCCATTTCCACTCGGGAATCATAATAGGCTGTAATAATCCTGAGGGTACTTGATGTTTAGCTTTGACTTGCTGACAAATCAAACATTTCAAAACAAATTCCAAAATATCACATTTCATTTCGTGCCACTAATAAAGTTGTTTCGAATCATTATACATTTTCGTGCTTCCCGGATGAACCGATAAATGACTACTATGTGCTTCATTCAAAATCATCAGAATCAACTCTAAATTTCTCGAAACACATATTCGGCCTCTGAATCTTAAGCAATCATTAGAATCAACTTGAAACTTTGAACCAGGGTTAGAATCACATTGAGCTCGTTTTGTTAACATTTCATTATCAACTTTCTAAGCTTCACAAATCTACTGTAAAAACAACGGTCTCACTTTCAACTTAGCTACAATCGAGCTGTCATCAGATAGACCCAATTGAGTATTCATTGCACGAAGAGTAAACAAAGATTTATGGCTTAATGCATCAGCAACAACATTTTCTTTTCCCAGATGGTAATCGATCACTAACTCGTAATCTTTTAGCAATTCTGGCCATCTCCATTGTCGTAAATTCAAATCTTTCTGAGTCATAAAATATTTCAAACTATTGTGATCAAAATAAACATGGCATTTTTCACTAAACAGGTAATGACGCCAAATCTTCAACGCAAACACTGGCTGTTAACTCTAAATCACGCATCGGGTAATTCTTTTCATGTGGCTTCAACTGTCTCGAGTCATAAGCTATAACTTTGCCTTCTTGCATCAAAATACAACCCAGACCATTCAACTATGCATCACTGAACACTATGAACTCTTTACACGATTCAGGCTGAGCTAACACTAGTGCTTCAGTCAAAAGAGCTGTCAGTTGATCAAAACTTTTCTGACATTTCTCAAACCATTCAAACTTTACATATTTCTGAAGTAATATCGTCAACGGAGTCACAATTATCGAAAAGATTTTTACAAATCATCTATAATAGCCAGTGAGTCCTAGGAAACTACGGATTTTAGATACATTTCTTGGAGGCTTCCAATCTATAATAGCAGATATCTTACTCGGGTCAACTTGGATACCCATAGTTGAAACAATATGCCCTAGAAAAGCAACCTCGTACAACCATAATTCACATTTTCTGAATTTTCCATACAATTTCTTATCTCGCAGAGTCTGTAGTACAATCCTTAAATGCTCGGCATGCTCGGATTCATCACGTGAGTAAATTAAAATGTCATCAATGAACACAACTACAAATCGATCTAGGTAGGGTCTGAAAATTCGGTTCATTAAGTCCATAAAGACAGCAGGTGCATTTATTAGTCTGAAAGGCATAACTAAGAATTCATAATGACCATACCTCGTTCTAAAAGCTGTCATTGGCACATCAGAGTCTTTAACTCACAACTGGTAATAACCAGAACTCAAATCTATTTTTGAAAACACTGTAGCCCCTTTTAACTGATCAAACAAGTCATCTATTCTGGGCAGAGGAAAGTTAATCTTTATAGTCACTTTATTCAATTGTTTGTATTCAATACACATTCTCATCGTGCCATCTTTTTACAAACAACACGGGAGCACCCCAGGGTGAGAAACTCGGTCTTGCAAACCTTCTGTCTATTAATTCTTGTAATTGAGTTTTTAATTCTTTTAATTCTTTCGGAGCCATTCTGTACGGGCGTAGTTCTCAGCACTAACTCAATACCAAATTCAACCTCTTGGATCGGTGGTAAACCTAGTAACTCTTCAGGAAACACATCCGAATATCCACACAAAACTGACACTGATTCAATTTTCTTTTCAGTCACTTTTGTATCAAACACATAAGAAAAATAAGCTTCGCAACCCTTTCTCACATATTTCTAAGCTAACATTGATGAAATCACTGCTGGTAAACCATTCAAATCATTTGACTCATTCCGAATAATCTCATTATTCTGACATCTTATACCAATCGTCTTTTGTTTACAATTCATAATAGCATCATGCAAAGTTAGCCAATCCGTACCCAAAATTATATCAAATTCTTCAAATGGTAACAACATCAGATCAGCTAGAAAACAGAAATCTCGAATCATCAACGGATAGTTCTTGCACACTATATCAACCAACACACACTTGCCTAAGGGTTTGATAATTTAATCACAAATTTTGTAGACTTTACAGACAAAACCTTACTGGATACTAAATTCACAAATATATACGAGTGAGTTGATCCTGGATCTATCAATGCAATAACTTTAGTATCATAGAGATTAAAAGTACCGGCAATAACATCTGGAGATGACGCTTCTTTGTGAGCACGAATAGCGTAGGCTTGTGCAGGTGCTCTGGCTTCAAACCTCACAGCAGAGTCTTTGGTCATTCTTTAACTACCACTCACATTAGTAGCATTTTTGGATGGTCTACCTCTAACTACAGTGTTACTCAGCCTCATGTTTTGTACTGTATCTTGCTCAGCCAGCTCAGGACAATTACAAATGAAATGATCTAATGATCCATATTTAAAACAGGCTCTACCATTCAATCTACAATCACTAATATGCCGTTTTTCCATAATGTCTACACTCAGATCGGTTTTGTCTCACACTTCCAACACTAGCAATAGATGTAGCTTGAGCTTTAAAACTCACAAATTACTTTTCACGATCCTTATTTGAATGTCCCACAGATAAATTAGAACGATTAAATAAGTCTCAAAATTTCTTCGATGCAGACTGATAAATTTTACTAGTTGACCTCCTTCTCGAATCTCTCGCTTCAAAATTAGGTTTTCTCTTTTCTTTACTAAGATCTTCTACTTTACAAGCCCTTTCAACAAAAAAAACGAATTCTTTGATTTCCAGGATCTCGACTAGAAGTTTTATATCTTTATTCAACCCATCAACGAACCGTTTACACATGATTTCCTTAATGGACGCATATTCCCGAGCATACTTGCTTAAACATACGAATTCTCTTTCGTACTCAGTGACAGTCATCTGGCCTTGTTTCAATTCTAGAAACTCTTTATACTTCTGATAAAAAAACCACTAACTTATGTACTTTTTCTGAAACTCGGATTGGAAGAACTCCCAAGCAACCTGTTCTCTAGGAGCCACAGATGTCAATTTTTTCCACCACTGGTATGCATTATCTCTAGGTAAAGATACCACACATTTGATACATTCTTCAGGAGTAAAAAATAATTCTTCGAAGACTCAGATTGTGTTCTCGAGCTAGAACTCAGTCCTCTCAGCATCATCATCAATGGTAGCCCAGAACTCCTTAGCCCCATATTTACGAATTTTATCCATTTGCGGCTTGTTCAATCTTATCGGATCTATGACTTGAGGATTGATAGGGATTTGTTGAGGAATAGGTAGGGGTAGAGGTTGTTGAGCAGCCAGATTCATTCGAATAAACTTCGTAAACTGCTCATTCATCATTTGGAAGAAGGCTTGTTTAGCTTCTCCCCATTGACTACTTAAAA
Source organism: Gossypium hirsutum (assembly GCF_007990345.1). Taxonomy (NCBI): domain Eukaryota; kingdom Viridiplantae; phylum Streptophyta; class Magnoliopsida; order Malvales; family Malvaceae; genus Gossypium; species Gossypium hirsutum. Next base: position 45,979,768 of record NC_053434.1, read on the forward strand.
TCAGCTTAGAATAGGCTGACTTGCCCCTTGAGTGGGAGCAGGTGCATTACTTTCCACATCATCAGCTATAGCTCGTTCGGGATCTATTTACCATACGAAAACATAATTTAAGCTTTCAGGAATCATCACACTATCACAGTTTATATATATGGCATGTATAGCTAGACTCTTACTCATCACACTATCACAGTTTATATACATGGCATGTATAGCTAGACTCTTACTTGCTACGTTAGTCCTAGAATCGATTAAATCGTAGCTCTGATACCAATAAAGTGTAACACCCCTAACCCATATCTGTCGCCAGAATAGGGTTACAGGGCATTACCTATCAAAGCACAACATATAATATACATTTCTTATACATGATTCAATTTCCCATGAATATCAATCTAACAAAATCATATTGTCCCTTATAAGGTTCTACGAGACCTTAAAACATGCTTAAATGAGGTTCGGGACTAAACTGATAACATTTGCAAACTTTGGAAAACTTAGAAAATTCATGCAATTAAGGGTCACACGCCCGTGTGAATTGGCCGTGTGCCTCACACGACCACCGGACATGTCCGTGTCACGGGCCATGTGAAAACAGGACATACATATTGACTTGCACCATATGTCCGAGGACACGCCCGTGTGCCAAGCCGTGTGAAATCTAGAGGGGATACTGACTTGGGTCACACGGCCAGCCACACGACCATGTGCCAGCCTGTGTCCCACACACGACCAGTAGACATGCCCGTGTGTGTAGGCCCTGCCACAATTATAGGGTAAACTGACTTAATATCGAAGGGCTACCCCAATGGACACACGGCCGTGTAGAATGATCCCTTGTGTCGCACGCGACTGAGACACACACCAGTGTCTCTACCCATGTGGACAAAAATAGGCTATTTGCAAAGCCAATTTGCCACCCTATTATCATGCACACCTAGCAACCAAAATGGTACCATTTCAATACATTCATAGGCAGTCTAAAACATGCCAATTTTTATACAATTCATGCTACTTTATCATCAACCATTTCACTACTCAATTCATAACCAAAACATATCACATTAATGTATCATAATCAACATTTTTCACCTAACTTCCAAATGCATAATCTTACCATCTTTTCATCTATTTCATATTTTAAAACTACCATTTCATTATCAATAAGTCAATCCACATCATGCCATTTTCTAAACAGTAATACACCAATTGACAATTAGCTAATTGAGCAAACTTATATCCATCACAACAACTGTGACAGCCCTAATTTGGCCCTAGTCGGAAAGTGGTTTCGGGATCACAAAACTTAGTCCCAAAAATAATCAAATGTTATATTATGTGTTTATTTCATGTGAAAGTGCATGTGTGAAAATCCCATGCTTTGATTCTGCCATTTGTGAGTGAAATTATGAAATAGGACCTATGTGAAAATTTTTGAAAATGCTATAGGCTAATATGTAGTGGCCTAATAAATAGTAGTGCAAAATAGGAGGATTTGCATGTCAAACTCCCCATTTTATGTGTAGTGGCCGGCCATGGTGTTAATGGTAGACAACATGTGCAAATTTTTTTATTGAAGTTATGGCATAAGTATGGCACAAATAATATATGTTATTTTGTGTCATAAAATGTTTAGTAATAGAATAACAAAAAGGAAGAAAATGAAGGTTTTTGTTCATTCTTGTTCATGAAAGCTGAAAATAGAAGAGAAAGGAGAGGAAAAGAGCTCTTGAATGTTCGGTCACTTGGGGAAGAAAAATCCAAGGTAAGTTCATGTTAGTTTACTTCTATCTTGATGTTCATGAGTTCTCCTTGATTCTACCCTAACTCATGAAGCATATTTTGATTTTTGGTTGTGTTGTAAGCATTCGGTCATGAATTAAAATGAAGGAAATGGTTGTTGTTTCATGTCCTTTTGATGAAAAATGGAAGATAGGTGAAGTTGAGCCAAGCAAATGAGCATGCATGTGCCTTAGATGCTAAGGGAAAAATCGGCTAACATGTTGTGCTTTAAAATGATGAAATGAAGATTATGCTTAAGTAAAATTATAGATATGTGATGATTGATTGGTGATATGCATGTTTAAATAACATGTATGCAAGGTATGTGTGAAAGAGTGATTTGGTAATAAATCTGTTTGGGACAGCAACAGTAACGTGATTTTGGAAAATCACCATAAATTGTGGTAGATGAGTTAGAAGCTGAATAAATTATGTAAATAAATCTTAATTAGTATAGTTTCTTATAAAACAAACCGTGTAAGCAAAAGAATTTCCGATAATGAGATATTTGAAGTGATGTGGGACAGGGTCAGAATGACTTCTAGATCCTCTGTTCTGTCTTTATAAAATCATTATAAATTGTAAAAAATTTCATAAGATGAAATTTATATTCTTAGACTCCTTAATGAGTCTAGTTTCAAATTAAATAAATGAGAACATATTTTGAATTCTGTACAATGAGAAATTTGATTCGTAGTGAGGAGTGGTCAGATTAGTCAAACAGTGAAACAGGGGAAACTTTAAGAAAAATATGGTATTGATTGGCCAAACCAAAAATTATGAAAATTTTATGGATGAAAGATATATGAGTCTATCTTCAGGGAAAATCAACGGCACTTGATTTGGAGTTTCGTACCTCCAGTTATAAATGATTTAGTGACTGTTGCTTAGGAAGACAGCTTGCAATGAAATTATGATTATGTGGTAAACATTGACAAAAATTTGTTAATGAGTTGCTTATTGATTTCTTATAAGCTTACTATGATCCATAGGTGTGAAAGTCGAGTATATATATGTATATATTATATTTTGAAAGTGATGCTCGAATAGTCGAATAATGACTAGTTTAAAATATTTGAATTTAAGCTCAAGAGCATAGAGGGGCAAAATTCGGATAAGGGAAAAGAGAAAGTAATTGAATAGCCGTTGTAATCGTTTGGCAACATTCAAGGTAAGTTCTTAAGTGTTTAAGCTTGATTCCTTTTTATATGCCCGAGAGTTATATTAATATGGAAAAGGGAATGTAAATTTTATTTAGTTAATGTGCCGAATATGTAATGATTTAAGGCTATAAGCCGATCATGGCTATTATGCTTAAGTTGAATTGGATTTGGAAATTTGATGCACTAAATGAGTGTTACAATGAATAACTGTGCCGTATATGTGCTGGTGGAGATATCACGATTTGTGATTATTAAATACCTAAAGGAAACCATGATGTGTATAAAATAATTATTATTAGTCCTTTGTGGTAGCCGAATATGGCTTGGCACTAAAGTGATTAAATGTGAACTTCGATGAGGTAAACTATTAAAAGTGTGGTGCTATAAGACTATGGGATAATACGATATGTGGATTCGTTCCGTAAAGTAAATTATTAAGGTATGTGATATGTACTTATGCATGATATTTGATGTGTATTCGAGTTAAATCTCGCAGGCTTCGTGCTGGTATATATCCGGGATAAATGCCGCAGGCCTAGTGCTAGTATTATATTCGGGCCTTCGTGCCTAGCAGGCTTAGTGCCGGTGATGTGTATTCGGGCCTTCGTGCCTAGCAGGCTTTGTGCCGGTGATGTCTATTTGGGCCTTCGTGCCTAGCAGGCTTCGTACCAGTGATGTGTATTCGGGCCTTCGTGCCTAGCAGACGTAATGCCGGTGAAATGATATGTTATGTGAATTCGATGTTCCTTGTAAGATAAGGGTTTAGCCGAATGTTAAAGATGAAATGATAGTGTATTGTATCATGCTTATATGGCCTAATGGCAAGTATAACATGTTGGTAAAAATGCAATATGCTTTTATAATCGAATGATAAGTTTGAAATGAACGTGAGTGAAATGTTATGCATAAGCTATCAAATGCTAAGTGTGATAATGAGATGAAAGAAAAGTGTTTGAGATGTATAATTATATACGTTCGAATGATGTTAGTACTTAATTGATATGAATATGCTATATGGAACTTGTTGACTTGATTATTTGGGCCTTTGAACTTAGCAAACTATAATGCCGGTGAGATACTATTCGAGCCTTCGAGCCTAGCAGGCTATAATACCGGTGAACTGATATCGGGCCTCAAGCCTAACAGGCGAAATGTTGGTGATTTGAGAAAAGTCCACGACTAAGGTACCTCGTGTTAGGTTGACAAATGAATACATTCAGTACGTTAAGTGGGCCAGGTACGCATTATGTACTCATATGTGAGTTTGATCTGCAATGAATCATAAGCGTGCATTATGATACATACGTGAATAAATGTTATAACTATATCTATGACCATGGTACACCGGGTCAGGATGTGAAAGTATGTGAAAGTTTTCGATTTAATTATGTTATACGAATTCAGATTAAGTGTGATAAGAATGCTGAACGTGCATTATGTGTTTGTGTATTCGGCCAGATGGCAATATACCTAGAATATGGCCACTTAAGAAATTGAATAATCGAAGTATAATTGCGTTTATTTGTTTGCATTGCTTAAGACTTACTAAGCTTATGAAAGGTTACTCCGTTGTTACATTCCTCTGTTTCATAGATTGTTGACTTCGGTTACCTGCTCGGGTTGGAGTTCGCCGGAGATATTATCACACCGTCGAGCTCACGCTATTGGTGTAAGTAAATCCTAGTATTTCGAGTCTATGGCATGTATAGGGTTTTAATGTTGAGTATGTGATATTATAATTTAGCCAAAGGTGTTGGCTAGTGATGTTTTGGGCCTCGTAAGCCCATATATGGGACAGATTGCATGTGAAAAGAAAAGTTTTAAATTGATTGAAATTTTTCGGCACTGTTTTTGTGTGATTGACTGAGTTTAAGTCGGGCAAAACCTCGAACCCTGTTCCGGCGAGGGATATGGGCGAGGGGTGTTACAACAACCATACAAAACATGTCAAAACTCAAGGCCATAAATTTATCATATCATACCTACCAAACTCATAAATTAAGCCAACTGAAACGGCCAAATGCACACCAACATTTACATCAAAAGCAAGCCAAATATCAAGGCTAAATCATATCTCAAAACATATCATCAAGTCACTAGCCTAAACATGCCATATACCAAATTCACAAAGCATCCAAAAATACAAAGCATTTCCTGACGATCCCTGAGTCTGAGCTAGCTTCGATAATCTATAAAACAGGGAAAGAACATACAAAGTAAGATTTAAAAGCTTAATAAGCCGTATACAAATAAATTATCACATGAATCAATATCATTTCCATCAATAGAAAACTATGAGTAAAAATTTATAAGATCATAAACCTTTCTCATTGTACACATATTCAATATCATAATTGAATTCATCAAATACTTCCCTTTCATTACTTATATGAATCTCATGCGTATCTGAGCCATTTAACTTTTTCATACATTCTTTTTCGACTTGACTTTTCCCGTTGAACTATTCAAAATCATTAAGGATACTCAAAAATCACATAAAGCTCGTACAATGCCATATCCCAGATATGGTCTTACATGTTATCACATATCGATGCCATTGTCCTAGATAGGGTCTTACATGAAATCATATAACGATGCCAAAGTCCCAAACATAGTCCTACACTTAATCACAATATAATGCCAATGTCCTAGACATGTTCTTACATTTAATCACATCTCGAGAACCTAATGTCATGACATTCATATCCTATACTATTCTTAAGGTTCATACCGGACTTTCGGATATCGTAACTTCATCGATTCTTGCTCGTATTTGATCATTCAGCATTCATAGTAATTCAATGATGATAAAACATATATAATTCAATTGAAAGACATTTATTTGCATATTTTCATATGAACTTACCTCGATCGTAGAAACAACGAAACTAGCTAATTAAGCAAGTACTTTGTTCTTGCCTCGATCTAAGTCTGATTTCTTTCATTCTTGATCTATATACATTCAAAAGTAACTCATTTATTCATTGATTCATTCAATTTAATCCACAAACTCGTATATAGCCATTTTTACACTTTAGCCCCTAAAGTTCCAATTTATTCAATTTAGTCCCTATTTCATAAATACACAAAATTCACAAAATTTAATAAGACCTATGCTTGGTCAAATTACCCTTATGCCCTTAGTAGTTCATATCTTTCATTTATTCATACTTTTAACCCCACATTTTTATCTTTTCACAAATTAGTCCCTAATTTGTATTTTCTTTAAAAATCACTTAACAAAACATATTAATCTATCATTTGTATTCCATTTTTCATCATCAACCATCACAAAACACATAGATTCAACAATGAAACTTCATAAAATCATCAACAAATTCAAAAATTAGGGCACGAGCTAGCTAGTACTCAAAGCAACGATCACAAAAACATAGAAATCATCAAAACTGAGCTAAAACCGTACTTTAATCAAGCTATGCAAGGGCCGAATGTATGAGCCCCAAAAATGGTGTATTGTCTCCTTCAAATTCGGTTGAAGATGATGATTTTAAAGCTTATTTTAGCTTTGTTTTATTTAATATAAGTTTATTTACATTTTTACTAATTTAACCTTAATTAAAAGCAGTTAAATTTCATAATATTAAGCCCATTTATGTCAAATTCCATCATCAATGGTCTAATTGCATTATAAGGACCTTTCATTTATTAAGCCATGGCAATTAAGCACATTTAACATATAGAATGCCACTTTTGCATTTTACGCGAATTAATCATTTTTCTCAAATTGAACTATTAAATAATAAAATTAGCTCACGACAATTTCACACATATATAATCACGTGCTATAAACTTCAAAAATAATATGAAAATAATTTTTTGACATTGACTTTGTGGTTCCGAAACCACTATTATTGTTTAGCTAAAACTGAGTTGTTACACGTTTGAACCTTATGAATTCGTAGGATACAAATGACATGTCATTAGGGTTACCGATTTTGTTGAGGTCCTCCATGTGTTGCAGACACACCAAAACTCTTATGAGCTTACTGATTTTTAGCTCGTATAAGCTTATCGATTCTTAGCTCGTATGAGCTTATCGATTCATGGCTCGTAGGATCATACCGATTTATAACTCATGTAACAACCCATTTTTAGTGAAATCAGAATAGTGGTTTCGGGACCACAAATCTGAGCTGAAAATAAAATTTATTTTAATTTTATTGCATGGTACGTGTTATGATAGAGATGTCATGTGAAAATTTTTATAAGAAAATTTTACCGATTATGTACTTAATTATAGGAAGGACCAAATCGCATAAAATGAAAAAGTTGAATTCTAGAAGCTAGAAGGATTAAATAGCTATGGAAGTCAAAACTTGAGATCCTTATATGGAAATTAGACCATTAATCAAAAGTTAGTAGATATTTTTGATGATTCATCCATGGAAATTTAGAAAAAGGGCAAGGACTAAATTAGAAAGAGAAATAAATAAAGATGATAAATAATTAAGATAGAATTAAAATCGTTTTATATGATCTTCTTCCCTAAACATTGCATGGAAACCCTAGGAAAGAGAAAACAATCTTTCTTGGCTTAATTGGGTAAGTTTTCTTATACCGTTTTTAGTAATTTTAATATTTTTGAAACCGTAATAGTTTAATCTATCTATTTGGGGGATTAATTTGAAAAGTTATCAAAGTATGGAAGTTATGTCATGGATGAATATGCTGAAAATTAGAAATTTATGGTAGAAATGAAAGGTTGTTGATAGATAAACAACTTTTACAAAGTTATTTTTGATGAAAATTTGATTTAGGGACTAACTTGTAAATTTGTGGAAATTGAAGAAATATTCTAAAATTTATGGGATACATATGCTCTAAATTGTTTATTGAAATTTTGGTTAGGCTTGAAATAAGGAGTACATTGCATGAATTTCATTTTCCGAGCCTAGGGAGGAAATTAGAATTTATGGAAAGTTTAGGGGAAAAATGGTAATTTTGCCTAGGATGTAAATTGAGTCCAATTGAATATGAAATGTGATAAATTTATGATTTAATTCATTTATATTGATCCGCATAACTCAAATTCAAAGTTAGAACAAGGAAAGGAGAAAGTTTCGGATTAGTAGATTTATATACGCGAACAAGTGTCGAGGTAAGTTCATGTATCTTAATTGAGCATGTAAATATGTTGAATTAAATGTGATTTATATTTATGTAAATTAATTTGGATGTTATAATATAAGAAATGAATACATGCTTGAAATTGTTTGAAAAGGGTTGAGTTTCGTTTGAATATTGAATTTCGATGGATAAATATGATTTTCCTATTGAATGAGGTCCTGCATTTGTTGCTGATGGGATTTAGCTCGAACGAGTAATCCTATTGACCCCATTACAGAAAGGATTTAGCCTGGACTAGTAATCTTGATATAATCCCTCTTGAGCATATGTTATAGATAGGATTTAGCCCGGACAAGTAATCCTGATTAAGCTCTTATGAGCATATATTGGAAACAAGATTTTGCTTGGACAAGTAATCCTGTTATGTGATATATGTCTTGAGAGTGTGCTCACTGGTTATGTGCCCAAATGGGCACTCTTGAATATGAATTGATGGGTTTGTGAGTTGTACACCTTGAGTGTACTATTTGAGTGTCCATCGGAATTTCAGTGATTCAACGGATAAAATAGTTGACATGTTATGATAATTATGAGATGAAATGAATAATGTCTTGAAAGAATATAGCATGATGAGCTCATCTATGTTTACTTGATGTATATGAAAATTAAGTTGCTAACTTGCTTGATGGAATGCATGTTTTTAGGAAATTTTGCCTAGTTGATGGAAACATTTTATTATATGCTTAATTTCAATAAAGAGATTGATAAGTTTAGTTCCAGTTATACGAACTTACTAAGCATAATATGCTTACTAGGTTTACTTTTCTTCGTTTTATAGTGCTCGAAAGCTCGCGAAGGTTGGTGAACAGTTGGAGCATTATCACACTATCCACAAGCTTCTTTTGGTATAAATAGTAACCTCATTTTGGTATAATGGCATGTATAGGTAACTTAGACAAAAATTGGTATATAAATGATGTTTGTAATTTAGCTATTTGAAATGGCTAGTAATGATTATATTTTGGGATATCTATTAAGGAAATCTTATGGTATTATCATGAGTACATATATTATGATTTGATGGAGGTATCCATATAATGATATACTATGTTAGATGCTTGAATTGGTCATGTTATAATGCCTGGATTGGTTGGTATTTGGATGTAAGTTTTGGTGCAGGATATTGGTAAAATTTTGGGTGACAAATGAAGCTAGAAATGGCTTTATCCACCTAGGCAGACACACGGGCTTGTGTCTAGACCGTGTGTAACACATGACCTGGTACATGGGCGTGTGGTTAGGCTGTGTGTCCCTTGCATCTTAAATTCGAGAAATAGAATGCTCAGAATAAAGCATACGAGCAGAGACACGGGTGTATGTCTCAACCGTGTGAATTCTGCACCTAATTTTTGAAAATTAAATTGATCACACGGCTTACTCACACGGGTGTGTGGCTAGCCGTGTGGTACAAGTCAGAAAGTTACATGGGGTCAAACACAGCCTGCAGAATAGGCGTGTCATAGGGTCGCACGGGCGTATCCCTAGATCACACAGGCATGTGAGCCTTGCTCCTATGAAAATTTTAGGAATTTTGTGAAAAATTCTTGGAGTTTCCGATTAAGTCCCAACTCGATTCTAATACCCATTTTTGGCTTCGAGGGTCAATTTAAGGGACGTTAAGAATAATCTCAGAAAATGAATAGTAATTGATATAAAATATTTGTAAATGTTCTGTAAACTTCAGTAATACTTCATAACCCTGTTTTGGCGACGAATACGGGTTAAGGGTGTTACAGCTTATATGAGCATACATGTACAGGAATTGACAGATTACAGTTTAGCATACTATGTGTGAGTTATGCCGAGTATCCAACAATATTCTAAATGGTTCAATAGGCAATGTTCTGTTACGAGATGATATGAGTTTGATACGAACTATTACATGTATTTACATGAAATAGATGGAAATGATTTTACATGATGTATTGATACATGATATGGATGTTACCTGTGTATGGAAATTTGATTAATTGTTGAGTTCATCCATTATTATTGATTAATATATAAGTTTACATGACTAACATGGTTGGTGTATATATGCTTAGGCTTTGGCCAAGTTGTGGTTGGATTATACTACGTTAAACTTATAAGTTATGCATTGAAATGATAAATGCCGAAATGGAAATATTCTTGTGATCATGAAAGGGTGGTAAGGTTTAAATTATGTAATTCCTATTGAAATGGTGTAATTATGTTTAAATGCACTAGCTTGTGGTTATGATTGAATGATATGCTTATGTCTTGTGTGTTATGCATATAAAACGGGTGTGGAAAGGTAATGTAATAGTAAGTGTATACCTAAAGTTTAGAATGATGACAAAGGGAATGATGAATTGAATGATGTTATTTGATCTAATGAGACTAAATGCAATGGAAAATAATGAAATGAAAATGAAAATAAGGAAAATTTGAAAGGGTTTAAAGTTATTTAAAATCCTACTATGCTAGGGATGATATGTATAAGTGATGTTGTAGATCTATTCACCTTGTGAGTTGTTGAATATAGCTTTATGAATCTTGCGGTATCGATATTGGATTATTCTTGATATGTATAAATTTCATATTTGAAATGAATTGATATGATTAAAGTTTATATGAGCTTACTAAGAATTCATGCTTACGTAGTTGTTTTCCTTTACTTTTCAAATTACTGGAAGCTCGATCGGGTTGGAAGCTAGTCAGAGATCCATCACACTATCCATCGGCTCACTCGGTACTTTTGGTTGGTTTATGTTTTGTTATAATGGCATGTATAGGTTATTTTGGCTAATGTTGGCCTATATGTTTTGTTGTGATTATAGCCATTTGGGTTGGCTTGTGTTTTGGTATATTTTGATATGGATATATGTGGCCTTAATTTGGTTGAGGTGTGGATTAATTGGTGGTTGAATGATGAAAGGTAAAATGATAGTTATATTAGCATTTTGTATAAGTGTTTTGTGAGTTGATGAATTGGTTGTGAATTGGTACCTTGTTGTGTAAGACATATATGTCTAATTATGTTGGAAATTGAAGGGCATGTTTAATATCAATTAGTATGTTTTGGTAAAGTGATCTGTAACACCCCTTACCCGTATTCAACACCGGAACAGGATATGAGGCATTACCAGACTTACAAAGTGAGCAAACATACAATTCAGGGTCATAAATTTTCATCCAAATTAAAACTATTCGCATTTCAATTAATAAGTCCCTAATACAAGCCTAAGAGGCCTGAAACATGCATTTAAAGTGGTTCAAGACTAAACTGAACACTTAAGAAAATTTTTCAAAACTTATAAATTATTTGCTATGAACAGGGGTCTCACACCCGTGTGGGAAGGCCGTTTGGTCACACACTCCCGTGTCCCTAACCTCTGTAACTCTCTATTTTGCAATGCATGAACAAATTGATGTCACATGGCCAAGTCACATGCCCGTGTCTCTGCCCGCATGCCTGAAGCTGTGTCCTTCACATGGTCGAGACACACGCCCATGCCTGAAGCTGTGTCCTTCACACGGCTGAGACACACGCCCGTGTCTCTGCCCGCATGCTCAATTTTGAGCATTCTATTTCTCAAAATTAAGGTGCAGAGGACACACGACCAGAACACATGCCCATTGGGCAGACCATGTGTCACATACGGCTTAGACACATGCCCGTGTGTCTACCCATGTGGACAAACTAAAGGCTATCTACCAAGCCATTTGTCACCTCTTATACACCTACACACATACAAGTTCAATGACATAATCCATGGCATCATTAAACAACCAAAACATTCATAATCAAGGCTAAATCATATCATTCACTATCAACACTTAACATATTTAATATAGCATAAATTCCCAAATCAATTCATACCAAACTCACATTTACAAGTATCAACATGAATGTTTCATCATACATAATCCTACTTAGATTTCCTAGCACACCAAAGGACCGATCTCATCCATTTCACAACAAGTCATTTAACCATAATAAACATATAGCAACCTATTGCAAAACACAAAAACAAGAAGGCATTAACACATATACTTATATAAATGGGCTTACAACCATTTTAGCCAAAAAAAGCCGATTACATGGCTAAATACCAAATCACCTTTAACAAATATAAGCCAATACATCTGGCCAAATCAAATGACACATATATGAAAATGACCAAGTCCCTATACATGCCATACTCTCAAAATGTTTTAAAATCACCAGTACCCAAAAGATAGTTTGATAGTGTGATGTGACTTTGACGATCTCCAATCCCGAGCTAGTTTAGTGACACTATAAAACATTGAAAATAAAACGGAGTAAGCTATATAGCTTAGTAAGCCTATATGAAGAAATAAGCAACCTTACCATACATTATTCATGCAAGTAATATAACATTAGGTGCAATGACTTACCATATTCTCATCATCATAATTCACTTTTAACACAACTTACCTTAAAATCATCATTTCACGAATTAATGTTCCTAAGCTTCGAGTATATACCCGTACCATCTCGTAACGAATTTAAACTTATTCTTATCTTTGACATACCCTTGAACCACTTGGAATAATAATGTCTGATACTTGGGGATCTTGCACACTAAGTGCCACACATGTAAGCAATACTACCTCAATCTCATATCTCATAATTTCTCGCTCTTGAGCTAATCAATGGGCCTACTTATACAAGCTGTCGATCAAGACGTAGCTACTCGGTGATGCTCACACAAGTTGTCAAGTAATTGCTACATATGACAGTATACTCAGCCACCGGTAGGACATACGAGACCAACACTCCGATCACATAATCATATAACACTTGGTAACCCTAGTGACATGTCACTTGTATTCTAATTTGTAGCATCTTGAATTAGGGCCTAGTCGAAATAGTGGTTTTGGGACAACAAATTCAATGTAAAAAATAGTGTAAAAGTTTCATGAAGAAATTCTAGGTGTAAGGTGTCCAATTGAAAATTAGGGACCAAATTGAATAAATTGAAAAACTTGTGTTCTAGAAAAAATTATATGAAATTGCTTTGGATTATTAATTAGGAGGTCTTAAATAGAAATTTTCCCAAAATCTAAGTTTTTGGATAAAAAAGGGCATGGATGGAAAAATTTGAAAGTTTAGTATGGAAGGGCATTTTGGTCATTTAGTAATAAATGAAATAAAAAGGGAAAATCAAAAAAAAAATTCACTCATCTTCTTCCTTGTGGCTGGTGAAATTTGCAAGGGTTTCAATAGCTAGGGTTTTGACATTTTCATGCTTGACAGTAAGTGCTCCTACCCCCGTTTTTAAAGTTCTTTACATTTTTGAGATCCTCGTAACATGCTCTATCCATTTCTATCCATATTTCAAGCTAGGGTTCATGTTAGATATTTGACCCATGCATGAGACGATTGTTCTTTGATGATTTATGGATAATTATGAAATTTAGATGTTAGATAAACATCTTTTACTAGGTGATTTTTCATGAAAACACCTAAAAGGGACCTATTTGAAAAAGGTATAAAATGTGTGGTAGAAATGGGAAATAGAGGAAAATATGGCCTGGTATGAGCTTAGAATAAATTTGGCTAGGCTTGGGTAACCAAGTATATATAGGCATTTCGTTTTACGAGCGCTAAGACTAAATTGTAAAAATGTGAGAGGTTAGGGGTAAAATGGTCATTTTACCGAAGAGTGAATTTTGGGGCTAAATTTGAATAATGTGATGGAATAATAACTTATTTTTTTATATAGACCCCGAAAGACCAAATTTGGAGGTTGATCGTGGAGAACAAAAGATTTCAGAATAACCGAAATCCAAATCCGAAACATCTTCCAAGCAAGTTCATGTAACTCGAAGTAATACTTTTAAAACACTTAAATATATATTCTAGCATGAATGGATGTATAAAATGAGACCCAATAACTTGAGAATGGTCATGGCATAAAATGGTATGTGGTTATATCATGGCCTAAGTGTAAAAATCTGAAATGTGCTAATGACAACCCTAAGACAAGAAGTGTAACTTTAACAAGTGTAATAGGGTTTACACGTATGGATCCTGTTACTGATGTTTAAGTGTAATTATATACGGGGTTAAGTGTCATTGAAGTATATAAGTGAGTATGGATGTCAAGGGGTGACCAATGACTTAGAAAATAGCCTTCAAATGGTCCACACGAGTAGACACACGACCATGTGTCTAGGCTGTGTGTGACACACGGTTTGCCCCCATGGGCATGTTGTCCGGCCGTAGGTCCCCTGCACTTTGAAATTTCAAGTCAGTATGCATAGTAGTAAATACACGGGCAGAGACATGGCTGTGTGTCCATACGGTCTCTGGCCATGGGCGTGTGCCTTGGCCGTGTGCATCTCAATGGTTGCTGATGTCATAAACAAAATGTCAAGGTTTTCGGACACAGGCGATGACACGGGCGTGCTCATGGTCGTGTAAGGGACACGGGCATGTGCTGAGCCTTGTGAAAACCCCTGTAAGTTCATTTCGAAAAATCAATCAATATGGGTAAGGTATACGGGCATGTCCTGAGGACACGGGCATGTGCCTTGCCTCCACACGGACGTGTGAGGCTTAAAGCATGAATTTTTTCCTCAAGTTCTCGGTTTAGTCCATGACTATTTTTAATGTCTATTTTAGGCCTCGTAGGCCCATAATAGGGACATTGGGAATATGATTGATGGGTTTTATTTTGGAACGATATTTCATGACCCGGTTTTACCTGAGTATTTACAAAATTGTATGGTAATGCCTCGAGCCTTGTCTCAGTCTCGGGTACGGTAAGAGGTGTTACATTTAGTGGTATCAGAGGTACGGTTTAGTTGATTCTGGGAATAATGTAGCATGTATCGAGTCTAGCTATACATGCCATTATTATGAAAGTGTGTCAACTCCTAACCATTTCAATTATATTTGTATATAGTAATGTCTTCCAATCAAGCTCGAGATGAGTCTGAGGGAGCCAAGAGCCATGCTCCAGCTTCTGTACAACAAGTTACCTCTAGTAGTGGTAGGAGGCCCATGTCTGAGGGTCGAGAAAAGGCAAGAGCTGCATTTTTCAAGATAATGGATGAGTGGTTTGGTGTTTACTTGAGAAACTGCCCTAATATGCCATGACCTCCTCCGCCCCCTGCTCGATCTGAAGAAGTGCCACAAGGTATGGCACCTGTGAGAGTTTTTAAGGCCCAGTAGATAAACTTAGGAAATACAGGGCTGAAGAGTTTAGGGCCATGATTGATGACGATCCGGAGCGTGTTGAGTTCTAGCTTGAAAATACCACACGGGTTCTCGATGAGTTGTCTTATACCCTCGCAGAATGCCTGAAGTACGCGGTATCTTTATTGAAGGACACCGCATATCGTTGGTGGAAGCTATATCTTTAGGGACACCGAGAGAGAGTATCACATGGGAATTCTCTCAAGTAGAATTTAAAAAGAAGTATATCAGTCAAAGGTTCTTAGATTAGAAGCAAAAGGAGTTCCTGGAACTCAAACAAGGAATTAGAACCGTATTAGAATATGAAAGAGAATTCATAAGACCAAGTCAGTACACAAAGGAGTGGGTCCAGATTGAGAAAAAATGTGCAAGCGCTTCAAAAAAGGTTTGAATAAGGAAATTAAACTGTTAATCGGGATTCTTGAGATAAGGGAATATGTCGTATTAGCTGATCGAGCCAAGAAGGCCGAAAAGCTAAATAATAAAAGAAAGCAAGTAAAAAGAGAAGCTCAAGTTTCGAGTAAGAGATCCAGTGGTAAGACGCACTTGTTCCCCATAAAGAAATTGATAAGTCATCAGGAACGGTCCACTGTATCGGTGGAATATTCAGGTAGAGCAAGAAGCCCTAAGTATCACAACTTGAAGTCTTCTTCTCCCATGTCAACTAGTGTGAGGATTGTGGGAGATCAAAATCTGAGGTGTAACAGTTGAAATAAATTCCACTTCAGACAGTGTCAGACAAGGAACGGAGCTTGCTATAAGTGCGATTCGCTTGACACTTTCTTAAGGACTGTCCAAAACGAGCTGATAGAGAGGTTCCGCTAGCCTCGAAACTTAGTGGTCCTATCTCCCGAGGTAGACACCCACGTCATCCTGGAAGTGTTAGCGGCAATCGAATTGTTGCAAAGGATTCTACTGCAAAATCAGAGGCTCAAGCCTTGGGCCCCAACAAGAACTTATGCTATGCGCGCTAGCCTCAGCTCCTTATGTCATTACAGGTACATTTTCTCTTCATAATGTTCTTGTTATTGCCTTGATTGGCCCAGGATCAACCCATTCATATATTTGCATGAAATTAGTGTCTAGTGTGAATATGGTTGTGGAGCCTACGAAATTTACGATCAAGGTGTCGAACCCTCAAGGCAAGCCAGTGTTAGTCGATAAAGTTTATAAGAATTGTCCCTTGATGATTCAAGGTCATTGTTTTCCGACTAACCTTATGCTTTTGCCATTCGACGAGTTCGATGTAATACTTGGCATGGATTGGTTGATTGTTCATGAGGTGGTTGTAAATTGGGTTGAAAGAATATTGAATTGAAATGCTCAGATGGAGAGATTCTCCTAATTGATTCGAATGAGTTGGATGCACCGTCGGTTGGAATTACCTCAATGGTGGCTCAAAGGTATACGACAAAAGGGTACGGAGCTTACCTTGCTTTTGTGTTGAATACTAAAGAATCTGAGTTAAAGATTGAGTCGGTACCGATAGTTTGTGAATATCTAGACGTGTTCCCAGAAGAGATACCCGGGTTACCTCCTGTTAGAGAAGTGGAGTTTGGTATTGAGCTAGTGCCAGGAACAACACCTATATCTATTGCCTCGTACAGGATGGCCCCGATTGAGTTGAAGGAGTTAAAATCACAGTTGCAAGAATTGACTGACAAAGGTTTTGCAAGGCCGAGCTTTTCACCTTAAGGTGCTCCCGTATTATTCGTTAAATAAAAGATGGTTCGATGAAGTTATGTATAGATTACCAACAACTCATCAAGTTTGTTGTGGTATTCATCGATGATATTTTGATTTATTCCCACAGTGAGTCCGAGCATGCCGAACATTTGAGGACTATTTTATAGACTCTACGAGACAAGCAATTATATACTAAGTTTAGCAAGAGCAAATTTTGGCTTCGAGATGTAACAATTCGGATTTGACCCTAGTCAGAATAGTGGTTTCGGGACCACAAATCTGAGTTAGAAAAATATTTTTATATTATTTTCTGTGCCTATTATAACTGAATTTGTAACGCCCCAAAAATATAGGGTCTGTATTTTTGCATGTTTTGGCATACAATTTCATGGTTACTTTGGTGGACAAGTGTTTTGGGTATGTTTGGGGGTTTTTAGGAAGCCTGGGTTTGACTTTGGACCTTGGAAATATTTTTAGTTTTGTTCTTAAGTGATATTAGCTGTAAGCAGATAGGACTTATGTTCAAGTGTGTGTAATTTTATGTCACAAATGAGCTTGTGGCATAGTGGTGGCGGCATGACAAGGCTATTGTGTGAGAAAGGATTCGAATCCCATGGCAAGTAAGGAGCTTTTATTTTGCTATCAGGGGACTTCAAGAGTTGGTGTTGGATTTAAACTCTGGTGATGGAGAGTTTGAATTGGTCTTGTGGGATGGTTATGGAGGATATCAAGGAGGGATAATTGGAGAGTATCATAGAGATTTTCTAGGAGTTTGAGACTGGGAAGAGTTGTAGCCGAAATGGGTATATTGTTGGTGCAAAATTTGGCTAAGGGGGTTTGGGATGTGCATTTTCGGCAAATGGTGTTTGAGTAGGGGCCAAATTTCCTTTTAGGCATTTTGGGGTTTTTGCATTTTGGCTCCTATTTGTTTAGTGCAAGTGTTTTGTGCTGAATTGTAAGTGTCAATATACCGAAAGTCTTATGTCGTTTCTTCTCAAACTTTTTCTCTCTTCTTTGTTTCAAAAGCTACCGAATCACTCATTAGTTGAATATCAGTTGCCTATTCCTTTCTTTTCTAGCCGAACCTATTATTCTCTTGTTCTCAACATTTCTTCTCTTGTTCCTAAGTTTGATTAAGCCAAACTCAACTTCTTCTTTTTCCCTTTCATTGTTTCTTTTCTTTTCAAGGTAGCCGAGTACTCTTCGTTCCTAATCGCTTCTTCATCTCTTCGATTTTTAGGTAAGTGGTTACACGAGCTGAATCTTGGTTGGCTTCTTTCTTCATACTCGATTTTTGGTATCACTTGGGCTGAAAGGCAGTTTTCTCTTTATTTGCCGTAAGGATAAGTTCTTCTAACACCTTCTTTTTCGTTCGAATGTTGCTAGGGACTCGTTTTCCTTAACCAATGTGTTGGCCAATTACTTTTCCCCTACAAGGGATCTTTTGATTCGTGGTAAGTGCTTTAGGCATAGTTTATATATTCTTCAAGGATTGTAGATTCTTATGAATCGGTTAACAGTTCTTGTAATGTAATAGCATTGAAAAGAATACGGGGTTTTGGGGACTAGAGGTGGTTGCAGTTGTTGATTGGTAAGTAGCATTAGTTTGATTAAAACGTTTTCAATATTATGGTGATGGATTAACGAGGGTTTGAGATTATTGATAGGGTTGTCGTTATCATAGGTGTTTAATCTTGGAAACGTTTCAACTACAATCCATAATAGATGTGTAACTGTACGCCGTAAATCGTTATTGTCAAAAAATTAGAATAGGTGTGTATTTACACCCATGATTTACTACGAATAAGCAAAAGCTAAAAATTTGAAAATCTGGCATTTGAGGCCTCACGAGTGTAGAAACACTCGTGTGGTAAATCGAGCCCATAAGGCATGGGCGACAGACTTAGAGACTGCCACGAGTAGGCCATTATGGGCCCACTTGGGCCAACAATGAGCTTTGGCCCTATTTCCACCATTGGCCATAAAAGTTATCTGTGTCGCTTGAGGTGACAACAGATCTTGTAAAAGGTTGCAATCTGTACCGAGGCACCAAAAGTAGTGAAATGACCAAAATACCCCTAAGAGGTAGAATTATCGTTTTACCCCTAATGGACGAAAATGACCGTCATAATCTTAAAAATTGATTGATTGATGACTATATGATATTGGTATGACTGTACTGAGCGTGTCTTTGCATACACGTACTATTTATGACATGACATACTGCATGGGGTTGGGATTCTGCTATGGAGGAAGTACTGTACTGGTGACTATGTCACGTTTACTGTTACTGGTGGCTTACCACACTTACTATTATTGGCAGCTACGCTGCGTTATTATTACTGGAAGCTTTGATATGATATTGGTGTGCTGGTTGAGTGGGTTGAGTTATATCCTCACATGGTGTGTTGGTTGGTTCCGGTGGTGTGCTAGATGGATTTGGGATAGGTTGCGTTTTTGCACTGTACTAATATTATATTGGGTTTAGGCCCGCACTGATACTGTATAGGGCTAAGGCCCAGGTTGTTACCGCATTCACTGTTTACTGTCTGACTTAACGTCTAGGCCGAGTTTGGGGTGTAACATTTAGTGGTATCAGAGCCAAGTTGCGAAACTCGATTGTGGAATTGGTTTCTGAAAATTTTTCTCAAAATTAGGGTATTGAAAAGTCTTCCTAAAATTTGGTTTTAGAAAAGATGATTTCAAAGGAATTTGAATTGTTTTTGAAATGACGTTACTAGAAACGTGGCACACCGAGTCTCCGACGAAATCTTTAAGTTCTCTGCCATTATTTACTACTATGGACTAAAATGATATATTGAGAAAGTACTATAGATAGTAGTACTATACTGAAACATTTTGGTTAGAGTAAACTGAGACTGTGGAAGATTGAGAATTGTAGTAAGATTTTGTTTTGCGGAAACAAACACTAATTACTGTAATTCATAACACATTGTTAATAACCACTGAAATTATAAATTGGTACATAAGACTTTATAATAGATAATTTGCTATTAAAATGAGCACAAGGGGTACTCGCGGAAGGGGTACACGAGGCTGCAGTAGAGGCCGAGGAAGTGCTAGAGCTGAGTCTTCAGCATCGGGTCACATGCCTGTTAGGGAGGCACCAGCTAACGAGTGATTGAGACAGGGTCTTATGACCGAGTAGCTAGGGATGATGATCTATCCCTAGCAATGCTACGTGTCCTTGAACGGGTTGCTAGAGCGAGTACTGGATCAGCGGGTCGAGGGTCAATTTTTGAACGACTCCAGTTTAATGGAGCGAAAATCTTCGGGGGTGTTTCTGGTGTAACCCCAAATGTGGCAGAGTATTAGTTGAAGGCTACCGAACAGATAATGGACGACCTTGATTATACTGTGGAGCAAAAATTAAAAGGAGCAGTGTCTTTACTGCAAGATGAGGCCTACCAGTGGTGGCTTACCGTGATAGAGGGTACGTAGGCTGACCGTTTGACATGGGATTTTTTCAAAACAGCCTTTTTAGAGAAGTATGTGGCCACAAGTTATGTGGACGCCCGAAGGAAAGAATCTTCTGAACTTGACATAGGGAAATAAGACAGTGACAGAGTACGAGACGGAGTTTCTACGTCTAAGTAATTATGCATGTGGTATAGTAGTAATTGAGTATGAACGCTGTGTGCATTTCGAGGATAGCCTTTGAGATAAATTGTGTGTGCTGATAGCTCTGTAGAGGAAGCGAGATTTTGCTACCATTGTGGAAAAGGTAAAAATTGCTGGGGATGTGAAACGCTCTGAGCGCCAAAATCGTGAAAAAGATAGGGGTAGAAATAAGAGGGATTTTGGGCCTTCAAGTTCTTTTGGCGGGCCTAAGAAGAAGCCTAGATTTGATGGGCCAGTCCAAGCTTGGGTTCCTATTGCTGCTGCTAGACCGCAGCCTTCCACTGATTGTGGGAAAGCTCAACGTTGTGAGTACTGGAAGTGAACTGGGGTGTGCTTCAGGTGTGAGTCTATAGATCATCAGGTTAGGAACTGTACTCAGAGGCCTGTTCAGATGCAAGCTGCAGGACAGGGTCATGTTCAGCCAGTGAGAGGTGGTCAACCACCGAGATGCCGTGATCAGGCCAGAGGTGGGAATAGTTTGGGACGAGGTCGTAGAACACCAGGAAGAGGTGTTGGTAACACTAAGGTGAGGCAGCCTGCTCTGGTCTATGCTGCTCATCGTCGAGAGGATGATGACGCTCCTAACATCATAACTGGTACGTTCTTAATTTATAATGTACCATACACTGCCTTAATTGATATTGGGTCTACACACTCGTATGTTGCTTGAACTGTGTCTGGACGTTGAGAATTTTATTTGAAAGTATTGATAGAGAGATGATTGTGTTAAGTCCACTGGGACAGTCGGTTAGGGTAAATAAGTTATTTAGAGAGGTGCCCTTAGAGGTTCAAGATGTAGTCTTTTTGGCAAATTTGATGGAATCATCGTTTGGTGAATTCGACCTTATATTGGGTATAGATTGGGTAGTGAAACACCGTACCTGTTTAGATTACACTGCTAAGTGTATGGTGTTGAGGACAAATGAAGATGAGGAGGTGGTCGTGCTAGTAGAGCGAAGGCATTACCTATCTAATGTAATCTCAGCGTTAAGGGCCGAGAAACTAGTTCGCAAGGGTTGCAAGGCATTTTTAACTTGTGTCAGCATTTCTGATTCTAAAGGTCCTTCTGTTGAAGATGTCAGAACAGTTAAGGAGTTTTCGGATGTATTTCCTGAAGAGCTTCTTAGCTTGCGTCCGTACCGTCAGGTCGAATTTAGTATTGAGCTCCTACCTAGAATAGCTCCAGTGTCTATCGCCCCTTATAGGATGGCACCAAAGGAGCTGGTGAAGTTGAAGGCTCAAATTCAAGAGCTGCTAGAACGAGGATTTATTCGACCGAGTGTGTCTCCATGGAGAGCACCAGTGTTATTCGTAAAGAAGAAGGATGGATCCATGCACTTGTACATCGATTATCGTCAACTGAATAAACTGACTATCAAGAATAAAAACCCCTTGTCGAGGATAGATGATCTATTTGATCAGTTATGAGGAGCTTCAGTTTTCTCCAAAATAGATCTTCAATTTGGGTACCATCAGCTAAGGGTTAAGGAAGCTGATGTGTATAAGACTACGTTTAGGACTCGTTATGGTCGCTACGAGTTCCTAGTGATACCGTTTGGGTTGATGAATGCACCAACTACTTTCATGGATATGATGAACCGAGTATTCTAACCCTATCTAGATTGATTCATAGTGGTGTTTATAGATGATATTCTGGTGTATTCGAGAACCGAGGAGGATCATGATGCACATCTTCAAATTGTTATGCAAATTCTGAGAGAGAAGTAGCTGTACACAAAATTCAATAAGTGTAAGCTCTGGTTGCGAGAGTTGACATTTCTGGGTCACGTGGTGTCTGTCGAGGGGATAGGGGTTGATCCTCGAAAAATTGAAGCCGTATTGGGTTGGAAACCACCAAAGATTGTATCTGAGACTCAAAGCTTTCTGGGCCTGCCTGGGTATTACAGACGTTTTGTTGAAGGGTTTTCACTGATTGCTACACCTCTGACCATGTTACTCCATAAAAGAGGTACCATTCAATTGGATTGATAAACAGTAAGAAAGTTTTGAAAAACTGAAGAACGTTCTGACTGAAGCTCTTGTTTTGATATAGCCAGAGTTTGGGAAGGAATTTACTGTCTACAGTGATGCGTCGCACATTGGATTGGGTTATTGTTGATGTAAGAGGGTAAGGTGGTTGCTTACTCGTCTTATCAGGTTAAGCCTCACGAGGCGAATTACCCCACTCACGATTTGGAATTAGCTGAGGTGGTATTCGTACTGAAGATTTGGAGGCATTACTTATATGGTGAAAAGACTATTATTTACAAAGATCATAAAAGCCTCAAATATCTTCTTACTCAGAAGGAGCTGAATCTTAGGCAACGAAGGTGGATAGAGTTGCTTAAGGATTATGATTTTTCAATTGAGTACCACTTTGGTAAAGTTAATGTGGTTGTTAACGGACTGAGCCGTAGGGTTGTTTTTGATTTGAGAGCAACGTTTGCTCGTCTCAGCCTGTTCGATGATGTAGCTGTTTAGCTGAACTGTAAGTTTGACCGACTTGGACTGATCAAATTAAGGGGAAACAATTGTTGGTTGAGTCACTAGTTCCTCATTTTCGACAAGTCAAGAATGGCGAGACTACAGATTTTGGGCTAAATAGTGAAGGAGTATTATGTTTCTGTAGGAGTGTTTGTATACCGAGGGATTCCGATCTGAGGCAGTCTATACTGCAAGAGGCGCATAGTAGTCCATATGCTATGCATCCTGGCGAAAACAAGTTATATCAAGATCTTCGTGACTTGTATTAGTGGCCGGGGTTGAAACACGGAGTTACTGATTGTGTGAGTAAATGCCTGAGATGCGAGCAAGTTAAGGCTGAGCATCAACTACCTTCTGGGTTAATGCAGCTCGTTAAAATTTCACTCAGGATGTGGGAGAGGGTAACCATGGACTTTGTGAGTAGGCTACCTTTGACGCCTACTAAGAAGGATTCGATATGGGTGATTGTAGACCGATTGACTAAATCTGCCATTTTATACTGGTCCGTACTAATTATTCGTTGGAGAAGTTGGCTAAGTTGTACGTGGCCGAAATTGTAAGACTGCATGGTGTACCGGTTTCTATCATATCTGACAGAGATCCTAGATTCACATCTCGATTCTGGAAGAAGTTACACGAAGTATTGGGTATAAGACTGGATTTTAGCACTACGATCCACCCTCAGACAGATGGGCAGTTAGAGAGGGTGATTTAGATACTGGAAGACATGTTAAGAAGTTGTGTAATTGATTTCAGAGGCAGCTGGGATGACTCTTTGTCACTGGAGAGTTTGCGTATAACAATAGCTACCAGTCCAGTATTCAAATGGCACCGTACGAGGCGTTATATGGTCATAGGTGTCGTACACCTACCTGTTGGACTGAGTTGGGTGAGCGGCGAATTCTGGGGTTAGAGTTAATTTATGATACTAAAGACAAGGTAAAATTGATTCGAGATTGATTAAAGGAAGCATCTGATAGGCAAAAGTCTTATGCCGACTTAAAGCGTAAAGAGATCGAGTACTCTGTGGGGGATTATGTCTTTCTTAAAGTGTCACCATGGAAGAAAATTTTGAGGTTTGGGCAGAAAGGCAAGACCAGCCCTTGGTTTATTAGGCCTTCTTGAGGTGCCTTCAGAGTTGGATAGGATTCACGATGTGTTTCATGCTTCAATGCTAAGGTGATACTACTCTGATCCCTCGCACGTAGTGCCAGTTGAGGAAATCAAGGTTAGGCCTAATTTGACTATCGAGGAAGAGCCAGTACAGATATTGGATCGTAACATTAAAGTACTGAGAAAGAAATCTGTTCCACTGGTCAAAGTGCTTTGGCGTAATCACGATTCAGAATCAGCCACATGGGAACCAGAGGAGGCAATACGACATCAATACCCTCACTTATTCTGACCAGGTAAATTTCGAGGCCAAAATTTCTATAAGGGAGGTAGAGTTGTAATGCCCCAAAAATATAAGCTCTGTAATTTTGCATGTTTTGGCATAAAATTTCATGGTTGCTTTGGTGGTCAAGTGTTTTGGGTATGTTTGAGGGTTTTTAGGAAGCCTAGGTTTGAGTTTGGACCTTGGCAAAATTTTTAATTTTGTTATTAAGTGAAATTGGCTGTTAGCAGATAGGACTTATGTTCAAGTGTGTGTAATTTTATGTCACAAATGAGCTTGTGGCCTAGTGGTGGCGGCATGACAAGGCTATTGTGAGAGCAAGGGTTCGAATGCAGTGGCAAGTAAGGAGCTTTTATTTTGCTATCAGGGGACGGCAAGAGTTGGTGTTGGATTTGAACTCTGGTGATGGAGAGTTTGAATTGGTCTTATAGGATGGTTGTGGAGGATATCAAGGTGGGATAAGGGGAGAGTATCATGGAGATTTTCTAGGCGTTTGAGATTGGGAACAGTTGTAGCCGAAATGGGTAGCTTTTTGGTGCAAAATTTGGCTAAGGGGGTTTGGGATGTGCATTTTCGGCAAATGGTGTTTGAGTAGGGGCTGAATTTCTTTTTAGGCATTTTGGGGTTTTTGCGTTTTGGCTCATTTTCTCTCTAGTGCCGATTTCTTTGGTAATCACTTGTGTTTCTTCTAGATTTTGTTTAGTGCAAGTCTTTTGTGCCGAATTGTAAGTGTGAATATATCGAAAGTCTTGTGTCATTTCTTCTCAAACATTTTCTCTCTTCTTTATTTCAAAAGCTAGTGAATCACTCATTAGTCGAATATCGGTTGCCTATTCATTTCTTTTCTAGCCGAACCTATTATTCTCTTGTTCCTAAACTTTGATTAAGTCGAAATCAACTTCCTCTTTTTCCCTTTCATTGTTTCTTTTCTTTTCAAGATAGCCGAGTGCTCATCGTTCCTAATCGCTTCTTCATCTCTTCAATTTTTGGGTAAGTGGTTACTCTAGCCAAACCTTGGTTGGCTTCTTTCTCTATGCTCGGTTTTTGGTATCACTTGGGCCAAAAGGGAGTTTTCTCTTTGTTTTCCATAATGATAAGTTCTTCTAACACCTTATTTTTCGTTCGAATATTGCTAGGGACTCGTTTTCCTTAACCAAGGTGTAGGCCGATTACTTTTCCTCTACAAGGGATCTTTTGATTCGTGGTAAGTGCTTTAAGGATAGTTTATATATTCTTCTGGGATTGTAGATTCTTATGAATCAGTTAACGGTTCTTGTAAAGGTAATAGTATTGAAAAGAATACGGGGTTTTGGGGGCTAAAGGTGGTTGCGGTTGTTGATTGGTAAGTAGCGTTAGTTTGATTAAAACATTTTCAATATTATGGTGATGGATTAACGGGGGTTTTAGATAATTGATGGGGTTGTTGTTATCATAAGTGTTTAATCTTGAAAGCGTTTCAACTACAATCCAAAGAGGTGTGTAACTGTACACCGTAAATCGTTACTGTCAGAAAATTAGAATAGGTGTGTATTTACACCCTTGATTTACTGCAAATCAGCAAAATTTGAAATGCTAAAACTCTGACATTTGACGCCTCACGAGCGTGCGAATGCTCGCGTGGTAAATCGAGCCCACAAGGCATGGACGATAGACTTAGAGGCTGCCACGAGTGTTCTCGTGGGCTTGGGCAATTATGGGCCCACTTGGGCCGACGATAAACTTTAGGCCTATTTTCACCGTTGGCCATAAAGTTATCTGAGTCACTCAAGGTGACGACAGATGTTCTAAGAGGTTGCAATCTATATCGAGGCACCAAAAATAGTGAAATAACCAAAATCCCCCCAATAGGTAAAATTATCGTTTTACCCCTAATGGAAGAAAATGACCATCATAACCCTCAAGATTGGTTGATTGGTGACTGTATGATAGTGGTATGATTGTACTGAGTGTGTCTTTGCATACACATATTATTTATGACATGACATACTGTATGGGGTTGGGATTTTGATATGGAGGAAGTACTGTACTGGTGACTATGTCACATTTACTATTACTGATGGCTTACCACACTTACTGTTATTGGAAGCTACGTTGCGTTATTTTTACTGACATCTTTGCTATGATATTGGTGTGCTGGTTGGGTGGGTTGAGTTATATCCTGACATGGTGTGTTGGTTGGTTCGGGTGGTGTGCTAGATGGATTTGGGATGGGTTGCTTTTTTGCACTGTACTGATATTGTATTGGGTTTATGCCCACACTGATACTGTATAGGGCTAAGGCATAGACTATTACCGCATACACTTTTTACTATCTGACTTAATGTCTAGGTCGAGTTTAGGGTGTGACATTTAATGGTATCAGAGCCAGGTTACAAAACTCGGCTGTGGAATGGGTTTCTGAAAATTTTTCTCAAAATTAGGGTATTGAAAAGTTTTCCTAAAATTTGGTTTTGGAAAAGATGATTTCAAAGCAATTTGAATTGTTTTTGAAACGATGTTACTGAAAGCGTGGCACAGCGAGTCTCTGGTGCCAAATCTGTATGTTCTCTGCCATTATTTACTGCTATAGACTAAAATAATATCTGAGAAACTACTATAGTTAGTAGTACTATACTGAAACTTTTTGGTTAGAGAAAACTAAGACTATGGAAGATTGAGAACTATAGTAAGATTTTGTTCTGCGAAAATAAACCCTAATTACTGTCGTTCTTAGAGGTTTAAGGAGTAGCCTTTTTGGTGGATTTGATAGAATTACTGTTTGGTGAATTCGACCTTATATTGGGTATGGATTGGCTAGTGAAACACCGTGCAAGTTTGGATTGCACTGCTAAGCGTATGGTGTTAAGGACTATTGAGGATGAGGAGGTGGTCATGGTAGGAGAGCGAATAGATTACCTTTCTAATGTAATCTCAGGATTAAGGGCCGAAAAACTAGTTCGCAAGGGTTGCGAGGCAATTTTAGCTTGTGTCAGCATTTTTGATTCTAAAGGTCTAGGCCAGGTTTAAGGTGTGACAGAATTGACATGTGTGAAAGACTCGTGTGAAAATTTAACTATTTGTGTGTTTAATTTGCAAAAAGGATCTAATTGCGTAAAATGTAAAAGTTGTGTGCTAGATATTAAAAGTGCTTATTTGACTTGGCTTTATAATTGAGAGGACCTCATGTGGTTATTATGCCCTTTACTTAGTTAATGTACATATATGGCCTTATTTTAAAGGATTTTTATATGTATAAATAAAGGGTAAAATGGGTATTTATTTAATAAATATTAGTTAAATAAAACAAAGCATAAAATGAAGCCATATTCATCTTGTTCATGCTAAAATTGAAGAAAGGAAAGCTAGGTTTTGTGTTTTAACATTCAGCATATTGGAAGCTTAATTCGGGTATGTGTTTTGCTTGATTTTTGATAATTTTTACGTTTTGTAATCATTGCTTCAAATACTATCAAACCCATCCTTCAATTTCTGATTTTGATTATAATTTTGAAATGTGCCATTGATTGAAGCTATGAGCTTTGTGATGTTAGTTGGTGAATTATGAAAACTTGATTGTGTTTACATGTTTTGTCTTTGAATTTTTGATGAAATTGTGTAATTTGGGATAAATTGTAAAAATGTTATTTTGAAGGACTAAAATGTGAAATAAATGAAATGTATGGACTTGTATGAGAGATAGAAGAATTCAGCTAAGCATGAGTATAAGCTAATTATGTGTATTTTGTGATTTAGTGATTTAGGGACTAATGTGTCGAAATGTGAAAATATGAGGGCTATTTTGTAAAATTCCCTAAATATGTGTATATGGATTGTTTTGAATGATTTGGTGAATAAAAGGGTTAATTTTGAATGTGTATAGATCAAGAAAAGAGGAATTTGGATTTAGATCGACGGAAGTTGAATATTGTAGAGTAAACAGTCCGAGTCGACAATTTCAAGTACGAGGTAAGTTCGTACTTAAAACATGATGTTAAGTATATTTTGATTTTTTGATTATATATACATTGTAGTTACGTTTAGTTTGGATGAATATAGTGATAAATCAACCGTATTTGGCACTAAGTGTGCGATTTAAACTAGCTTCGGCTATATGAGGCACTAAGTGTGCGATACCGATTTAGCTTCGGTTAATTGAGATGGCACTAAGTGGGCGGAATCGTTTTAGCTTCTGCTAATTTTTACAGCACTAAGTGTGCAGATGTTCAAAGCACGAATAATTTACGGAAAGTCTTAAAATATTTAAATGAAAGGTGAGAATGAAAGTGAATAAGTAAGGGAATATTCAGTACGATACCTTTGTGTTAGATGATACTAAGTACGTGAAGCTCATTGATTTGGTATGAAGATATGGATTATGTTGATATAGATTTGATAGATGATTTAAGAATTTGTAAGTACTTATGAATTGATGATTTTTGGTACGAGCTTACTAAGCTTTTGAAAGCTTACTTTGTGTGTGTTTACATTGCTTTATAGATATTGAAGCTATTGCTAGCTTGGGAATCATCAATGATTGTCAGCACACTATCGAACCTCATTTTGGTATTTTGAAATTGTATATTTTGAAGTATGGCATGTATAGGCTAGTAGTTGTGGGATTATGTTTTGTGATGTATATGTTTAGCCATGTGGTATGGCTAGTTTATGTTTGAACTTATAGTTTGATAATGGTATATAATATGTGATGCCAATGTTCAATTTGGTATGTTTTGGTTGGTTAAAAGAGATGGTAAAAATGGCAAGTTTGGTATGTTCATAGCATATGTTTGAATGATGTATCGATCATTTGGTTAGGTATGATGTTAGTTTATGTTTTGGTATGAATTGAGTGATGAATTGAGAATGGAAATGATTGGTAATGTTATAGCATGGATTATGTTTGATTTGGTATAGATATTGGCTGAAATGGTAGAGCAAATATGTTTGTTTCTTTGCTTGTAGGTTGACCCATTTTGGGGTGGCAAATTGGTTATTCAAAAGACCTATTTTTGTCCACACGGGTAAAGACACGGGCATGTGCCTCAGCCGTGTGCGACACACGGCTATGTTGCACGGTCGTGTGTCCCCTGGGGTACTCTACAATTGTAAGTCAAACCTGAACATGGCCAAAGCACACGAGCGTGTGGCTAGCCGTGTGGCCTAAGCCAGATTAGACCACGGCCAAGGCACATGGGCGTGTCTTGTAGCCGTGTGGGCAAGTCAGTAGCTGTGCACTATTTTGCCACGGCTTAGACACACGGACGTGTCAAAGACCGTGTGAGGCACATGGCCTGTTCACATTGGCGTGTGACCTTTTAAAAGTTGAAAATTTTTATAAGTTTTGAAACTTTCATATGTTATCGAATTGATCCTGAAATCATGTTTTAAACTTTGTACAATCATTTTAAGTTCACGTTGAATACGAATGATCTATGTTTATTGAAATGGAAGTATATTTGATATTTGATGGTTCTGATCTGTGTTATGAGTCCAGTAATGCCTCTTAACCTATTCTAGCAACGGTTACGGGTTAGGGGTGTTACACGAGATGTCGAATTCTTGGGTCACATTGTGTCGGGTGATGGCATCCAAGTTGATCCAAGTAAGATTTCTACTATTGTTGAGTGAAAGTAGCCAAAAAATGTAACTGAGGTTAGAAGCTTCTTGGGCTTAGCCGGTTACTACCGACGCTTTGTAAAGGGATTTTCTATGATTGTAACTCCCTTGACAAAGGTTGCTACAAAAAGATGTTAAGTTTTAGTTTTCGGAAAAATGTCAGCAGAGTTTCGAGAAATTAAAGACATTGTTGACAGAAGCTCCAGTTTTAGTTCAACCCAAGTCGGGAAAAGAATTTGTGCTCTATAGCGATGCGTCCTTGAATGGACTGGGTTGTGTACTTATGCAAGAAGACAAAGTGATAGCCTATACTTCGAGACAATTAAAGCCGCATGAGAAAAATTCTCCAACACATGACTTGGAGCTAGGTGCCACTGTATTTGCCTTGAAGATTTGGAGACATCATTTGTATGGTGAAACTTGCAGTCTGTTCACCGATCACAAAAGTTTGAAGTATTTGATGACTCAAAATGAATTGAATCCGAGATAGTGGAGATGGTTAGAGTTAATTAAAGATTATGAGCTGATAATTGATTATCATCGGGGAAAGGCGAATATGGTCGCTGATGCCTTGAGTAGGAAGTTCTTGTTTGCATTGAGGGCTATGAACAGATGATTGGCATTGCCTGATAATGGTTCAATTTTGGCAGAGTTAAGAGCCAGACCAACATTTCTCCAAGAAAGTTGCACAGCTCAGATCAATGATAATGACTTGCAAGTCAAGAGAGCACAATGTGAGATGAGCATTGAATCAAATTTTCAAATTGGTTCCAATATTTGCTTGATGTTTCGAGATAAGGTCTGTGTACCCAAAGATAATGAATTTAGTCAAAAAATTTTGCAAAAGGCAATGATAGTCGTATGTCTATTCATCCAGGAAGTTCCAAGATGTATAATGATTTAAAGACAATGTACTGGTGCAATGGCATGAAAAGAGATATATCTGAATTTGTATCAAAATGCTTGATATGTCAATAGGTCAAGGCTGAACACCATGTACCTTCTGCCTTGTTACAACCAGTGATGGTCCCCGAGTGGAAATGGGATAGGATTACTATGGATTTCGTGACAGGGTTGCCCTTGAAACTGAAAAAGACAGATGTTGTTTGGGTTGTTGTTGATAGGTTGACAAAGTTAGATCACTTCATTCCCGTACAGACCGACTACTCACTTGTTAAATTGGCTGACTTGTATATTTCCAAGATCGTGAAATTACACGGGGTACCATTGTCAATCATCTCAGATAGGGACCCGAGATTCACTTCGAGACTTTGGAAGAAACTACAGGAGGCTTTGGGTACAAGGTTGAGCTTTAGCACGGCTTTCCACCCACAGACTGATGGTCAGACTGAGTAGATGATTCAAATTCTTGAGGACATCTTAAGTGTTGTGTTCTTAAGTTTCAGGGTAGTTGTGAAAAATACTTACCACTAGTGGAGTTCGCCTATAACAATAGTTTCTAGACGAGTTTGAGAATGGCACCTTATGAGGCATTGTATGGCCGGAAGTTCCGAACTCCATTGTTTTGGACAAAACTCAAAGATCACCAGATTCACGGAGTTGACTTAATCAAGGAAACTAAAGAAAAAGTTAAGGTGATACGTGAGTGCTTGAAAGCAGCATCAGATAGGCAAAAGTCGTATGCTGATTTGAAAAGAAAAGAGATTGAGTTTCAAGTTGGAGATAAAGTATTCTGGAAAGTGTCTCCATGGAAAGAAAGGTTTTGAGATTTGGCCGGAAAGGAAAATTGAGTCCGCGGTTTACTAGACCCTATGAGATTATCGAGAGAGTTGAACCATATGCCTGCTGATTAGCCTTACCATCTGATCTGAAAATGATTCATGACGTATTCCAGATATCCATGTTGTGAAGATATAAATCAGACCCGTCCCACGCAGTTTCACCAGTGGAAGTTGATATTAGACCGGACATGACTTATGGTGAAGAACTGGTTAAGATTTTGGCTCGAGAAATCAAATAGATGAGGAAAAAGAATATTGCCCTGGTAAAAGTGTTGTGGCATAGGAATGGAATTCAAGAGGCTACATGGGAACCCAAAGAGGCCATGAGAAGCCAATATCCGAACTTATTTATCGGTAAGACTTTCGAGGATGAAAGTCCCTAAGCAGGAGAATCGTAACATCCGAAATTAGGGCCTAGTAGGAATAGCGGCTTTGAGAACACAATTCTGACATAAAAATATTTGTTTTATGATGATTTTGAGGTCTAGGACATGAAAGCATGCAAGTGTGAAAGTTTCATGAAAAAATTCTAGGTGTAAGGTGTCTAATTGAAAATTAGGGACCAAATCGAATAAATTGCAAAACTTGTGTTCTAGAAACAATTTATATGAAATTGTTGTGGATTATTAATTAGGAGGTGTTAGATAGAAATTTACCCAAAATCTAAGTTTTTGGACAAAAATGGGCATTTTGGTCATTTAGTAATAAATGAAATAAAAAAGGGAAAATCAAAAAAAAAATTCACTCATCTTCTTCCTTGTGGCTGGCGAAATTTGCAAGGGTTTCAATAGCTAGGGTTTTGACATTTTCATGCTTGACAGTAAGTGGCTCCTACCCCCGTTTTTAAAGTTCTTTACATTTTTGAGATCCTCGTAACATGCTCTATCCATTTCTACCCATATTTCAAGCTAGGGTTCATGTTATAAATTTGACCCATGCATGAGACGATTGTTCTTTGATGATTTATGGATAATTATGAAATTTAGATGTTAGATAAACATCTTTAACTAGGTGATTTTTCATGAAATCACCTAAAAGGGACCTATTTGAAAAAGGTATAAAATGTGTGGTAAAAATGGGAAATAGAGGAAAATATGGCCTGGTATGAACTTAGAATAAATTTGGCTAGGCTTGGGTAACCAAGTAAATATAGGCATTTCGTTTTACGAGCGTTAAGACTAAATTGTAAAAATGTGAGAGGTTAGGGGTAAAATGGTCATTTTACCGAAGAGTGAATTTTGGGGCTAAATTTGAATAATGTGATGGAATAATAACTTATTTTTTTATATAGACCCCGAAAGACCAAATTTGGAGGTTGATCGTGGAGAACAAAAGGTTTCAGAATAACCGAAATCCAAATCCGAAACATCTTCCAGGCAAGTTCATGTAACTCGAAGTAATACTTTTAAAACACTTAAATATATATTCTAGCATGAATGGATGTATAAAATGAGACCCAATAACTTGAGAATGGTCATGGCATAAAATGGTATGTGGTTATATCATGGCCTAAGTGTAAAAATGTGAAATGTGCTAATGACAACCCTAAGACAAGAAGTGTAACTTTAACAAGTGTAATAGGGTTTACACGTATGGATCATGTCAATGATGTTTAAGTGTAATTATATACGGGGTTAAGTGTCCTTGAAGTATATAAGTGAGTATGGATGTCAAGGGGTGACCAATGACTTAGAAAATAGCCTTCAAATGGTCCACACGAGTAGACACACGACCATGTGTCTAGGCTGTGTGTGACACACGGTTTGCCCCCATGGGCATGTTGTCCGGCCGTAGGTCCCCTGCACTTTGAAATTTCAAGTCAGTATGCATAGTAGTAAATACACGGGTAGAGACATGGTTGTGTGTCCATACGGCCTCTGGCCATGGGCGTGTGCCTTGGCCGTGTGCATTTAAATGGTTGCTGATGTCATAAACAAAATGTCAAGGTTTTCAGACACAGGCGATGACACGGGCGTGCTCATGGTCGTGTAAGGGCACGGGCATGTGCTGAGCCTTGTGAAAACCCCTGTAAGTTCATTTCGAAAAATCAATCAATATGGGTAAGGTATACGGGCATGTCCTGAAGACACAGGCGTGTGCCCTGCCTCCACACGGACGTGTGAGGCTTAAAGCATGAATTTTTTCCTCAAGTTCTCGGTTTAGTCCATGACTATTTTTAATGTCTATTTTAGGCCTCGTAGGCCCATAATAGGGAGATTGGGAATATGATTGATGGGTTTTATTTTGGAACGATATTTCATGACCCGGTTTTACCTGAGTACTTGTGAAATTGTGTGGTAATGCCTTGAACCTTGTCCTGATCTCGGGTACGGGTAAGGGGTGTTACATAATCTATTCCTAAGGTTCAAACGGGATTTCTTGCTTATCGAACTGTGGTCGAACTCGTCCACACAATCAATTATACAGTTCATGCAAATATTAAAGCATTTAAATACAATTATATTAAAGCTTATTTAACATACGAACTTACCTCGGTTACAAAAACGACTATTAGTTTGATTTAGTCCACAGCCTTGGTTTTTCCTCGGTCTAAAATCGAACTTCGTTTTTCTTGATCTATAATATCAAATTTAACTTATTTAATCATCTCATTATTCAACTCAACCCAAAAACACACTACGGCAAAAATTATATTTTTACCCCTAAGCTTTTTGACATTTTTACAATTTAGTCCCTAGGTTTGTAAAATGAATTTCTTTCAATTTCCTTACAACCCAAGGCTAGCCAAACCTTTTTCATGCTTATGATAGCCCACATTTTTCATTTATTCAGATTTTTCTTCTCATTTTATAGACTTTTACAAATAAGTCCCTATTTGTTGTTTTTACTGAAAAATCACTTTATAAAAGTCATTTAACAAAAAAAAACATACATTTTCTACCATCAAACATCAAAATACATACGTGTTCAACGTGGATAAAATTTTAAACTTCATCTTTCTTTCAAATTAGTCCTTGAAATAGCTAAATCAAGTTACAACGATCTCAAGAATATAAAAATCATTAAAAATGGGACAAAGACGGACTTACAATCAAGCTTGGAAGTTGGCCAAACCCTAGCTATGGCTTCTCCTTGTAAAATTTAGTTAGGGGGAGTAAATTGAAGAAGATGGACACTTTTATTTGTTAATTTTTGTCTTTATTTACCAAATGGCTAAAATGCCCTTAATGAAAAACTTCAAAATTTTGCCTAACCATGTCAATTTTTGTCCATACTAAAATATAATGGTCTAATTACCATTTAAGGAGCTCTACTTTAAGAATTCATCGTAATTAGGCACCTTTAACGTAGATAACTCAAGTTTTGCACCTATTGCAATTTAGTCTTTCTAACTGAATTGAGCACTCAAACGATTAAACTTCTTAACGAAATTTTCGCACAATCATTCTATCATGCTGTAAAACATAAAATAATAACAAAATAAATATTTCTAGTTTAGATTTGTGGTCCCAAAATCACTGTTCCAATTTGACCTAAAAACGGGCTGTTACATGATCTACATGATATGTAATGATGCAATTAAACATATAATTTAGTTGAATATTTGGTTATATTGGATACATGGTTAAAAATGTTTATAATTGTCATTTGCGGTGCCTAAGGGCATATTGGTTTTATGTGAATATACTACATGTTTAAGGCTTGATTTTGCTTGTTTTGGATGCCGTAATTTGGCTTGCTTATATGCACAATGTTAACGATAGGTGGATGCCAAATTGGATGAGAAATATGGCTTGTAAAATGGCCTATTTTCGTCCACACGGGCAGAGACATGGGCGTGTGTCTCAGTCGTGTGTGACACACGGCTAGGTGACACAGCCTTGTGTCCCCTGTAGTTTTTAAAGGGTTGCAAGTCAGGCTATTACACGACCTAGCACACGGCCTGGAACACGAGTGTGTGGTTACTTTGAAGGCTACATGGCCTACCATACGGGCATGTGACTTGGCCATGGGGCCAAGTCAGTGAGTTACACAGACACGAACATGGACTGTGACACGATCGTGTGTCCCTATTTTGAATAACCACACAGCCTAAGACACGGGCGTGTCTCCTTGTTGTGTGAGTCACACGGCTGTGTGACCTCTGCAATTTGTAAATTTTCATATTTTTCTAAAAAATTCTCTGAGTTCCCAATTTAGTCTCGACTTGTTTCTAACATAATTTTAGGGCCTCAAAATTCTGAAATGTTTATATATGTAATGTTCAAAATTCTATTTGTTTGTACTGTAAACTACGGTAATACTCTATAACCCTATTCTGGTGACAGATACGGGTTAAAATGTTCGCACTTTACACTTGCATATCTTACGTTTTCATTTCAAAGACTAGTTGTTTAGGAGCAAAAGAGATTAACATTGAAACATGCCTAAAGTGTTAGTTTAGAGACTCACCTGTTAGCCTCAAAAGTAACTTAAACTTCAAATTTTAGAGACTCACCTGTCAACCTCAAAGGTAACTTAAACTTCAAATTTAGCCTTTCCTTGTAACGTCGTTATCTTGACTCAAGATCCTCTATCTAGCCAGATGCTGCATCTTCCTTAACAGAAAGCAAACTTGTCAACAAAATTAGTGTAACACCCCTAGCCAGTATCCATCGTCGAATTAGGCTACAAGACATTACCGATCATATCACAGCTTTGACAAATAAGCATTTCACTTTACAGTTTGAATTTACACTTTATGCATATACATAACATATGTCACATCATTACTCGTATATTAGACTTTAATATATATATTTATTTACATCTATTCAAAAATATGTAATTATTCAATGGTATAATAAATAACTAGCATATGTAACATGTTTCACCAACTCAACTTACTAATTTTCGGACATAATGACAACTCAATATCAAAACATGTGAAATTCACTATATTTTCAATCAACATTTAAGCATGTATGACTACACCTGTTTAGGCTTATAACAAACCAATTGTAACATATTACATAATTTAATATGCAATCACACATACATATCTAATACATTATAACTTGGCTGAATATGCTATTAATGCATATATACATGGTGCGCATTTTACCCTGAAAATAAAAACTACACATAGCATTAATTACATATTAAGCAACCGACCAATATGTTTATGCAATACATGCTACACCTACTATTTAACAACTGAATAATTTAAGCTAGCATATATTTAACCATCACTTTATTTATCACATTACATTTTTCCATTATTAACTAACTAATATACCAAGTATAAATACACATAAAGTCATATAAAAGCTCATCAACATGTCATGGCCGAATATTTAAGCACACCTATTCTTATCATCACCAAACTCCTCATTAATCTAGTCTATTCAGCTATCATGGATCATTTGTACCTATTTGCAAACTTATAAGCAACTTGCAAGTTTAAAAATACAGCCACACGCATATTTACATATACACATATCATCCATAATATAATCACCTTACACACAAGTATAGTATAAATAAAATTTCAACTAAATCAATGTGGCCGAATATCACATATACACATGTTCTAGTATAAATTATAATAGTCATCAATTTATTATCAGCATATGACATAATTTTTACTTAACAAACACATGGCAATCCTAGCATAATTAACATCCATTATAAACATATGGCCGAACCACAAAATACCTTTGCAAGCTATATATACTCAAATACACTTTCAAAATAACACAAAGATTTTAAAGAACCATAACATATAGCTTATTTATCTAAAAGACTTAAGCAAAAATTCAACCCAAACTGAATTCAAGCCTAAAAATAAAGCCATTTTCATTGCACAAAATACTTACCACAAATCAAACCATAATCAAGCATAATATCATATATCATACCAAGATCATGAACATTATAACTAAGCACACATAAAATCAAATCTAAACATAAATAACAAGCCATTTTCGCATGACTTTTAATACATAACCAAAATCAACACTTCAAAAATATATGTTCCAGCCTATACATACCATAATTTAAGTTTAGCTAATAAGATACCAAAACAGTAGACAGTGTAATGAGCTTGGTTGACAGTCCCCGAGCTTGTAGCTTGACTTCAAAATCTATAAAACAGAGTAACATAATACACAAAGTAACTACCACAGCTTAGTAAGTCATAAGCAAATAACCAATTTAATAATATTAACTATTCAACTAAACTAAATCAAATTATATCAATACTACCATATTCAATCACAAACATATGAATTTCATTATTAATATATTTTCATACATAAAAGAAATCACTTTAGCTGAATATCCATGTGGTCAAATTAGCATTTTAACATTTAATTTTCCAAGTCAATAAACATTGTAAAAACCCAATTCACATAACCTCCAATATTTGAACTCATATATCACAACAAACTTTTTATACCTAAGCTTGATATGTGACCGAATATACATGGTCTCATATGTGCACATACTTAGACATCATTTCAATTGATATGTGACCGAATATACATGGTCTCATATGTGCACATACTTAGACATCATTTCAATTGATATGTGACCGAATATACATGGTCTCATATGTGCACATACTTAGACATCATTTCAATAATATTCAATTCACTTAGTCATAAGGCCGAATACACATAGTAATTTCCCATTGATTCAACATATGCATAATACATGGCTTGTAGTAAATATCGAGCTATATACTTACTCTTTTACTAGTAACCAACAAGCTAATTCATACCTAGCCATTTAGCTCGTTTTTACACATCCGTACATGATTTACCTTTGTCTGATGAACCATTCAGAATTGGATAGGACACTCGGATAATCACATAAATAGTACAATGCCAAAGTCCCAGACGTGGTCTTACATGTAGCCACATATCAATAGCACTGTCCTAGATAGTGTAACACCCCATACCCGAGACCGTTACCAGAGTCGGACACAAGGGGTTCACAGACTAAATTCACTTATTTTCACAGTCCATTTTAAAAATTTCCAGACAGCTGACTAACTGCGTCACTGTCACCTTAAAAATCATATCTTGAGTTCCAAAACTCGAAAATCAGTTTCGTAATTTTTTCCCTGAAACTAGACTCATATATCCTTCCATAAATTTTTTTCTAGAATTTTTTATCGAGCCAATTAGTACAGTTTATTAGTTAAAGTCTCCCCTGTTACAAGGTTCGACTACCCTGACCTTCCTGCATTGCGACTTAGATATCTCCCTGTACAGGGCTTCAATACTGATGTCGTTTGTTTCTATGGAAACTAAACTCAAAAAGGAATCTATAAATATATGGAATGACTTTTAATTATCTCTGGTTAATTTATAATGAATTTCCAAAGTCGGAACAGGGAATCCAGAAACCGTTCTGGCCCTGTTTCGCGAAAACCTAAATATCTCTTAACATACAACTCATATGATCGTTTCGTTTCTTCCATATGAAAGTAGATTCATCAAGGTTCAATTAAATAATTTATTCACTATTTAATTCCATTCCTACTATTTTTAGTGATTTTTCAAATTTACAACACTACTGCTGTCAGCATCTGCCTTTAATGTAGACTTTGACTATTTCATAGTTTCCATGATTCAACTAGCCCTTTAGCATATATAGCACAAAATATGATCATGATTAACCATTCCACTGGCTAATCGTTTCCAAACATTTCCATGCCTCTTAATGAACATATACATACAAGATGATTATAACATTATGCTCAAAATATATATAAGCCATTTTCGCATGGCTATCCAAATTTGTACAATACCGAAAGGTACATGACCAACATCAAAAAGGGTAGTCCTATACATGCCATTTCAAAGTTCAACCAAAAGTGTACCAAAGGGCTTTGATAGTGTGGGCGACTTCGACTTCGACACTCCCGAGTCCGATAGCTGACGAACCAAAATCTATAAAATAGAGATTCAAAGAAACGGAGTAAGCATTTAATGCTTAGTAAGTTTTGAGCCATAAAATTTGACACAACTAAAGTGTAACATTCATATGGCTAAACGGATAATTTCATATGCACAAATTCTCAATATCATACTTACTTCACATTACCAACCCTTATATTCATACACAAAAGATAATATTAGCCAAAGGCCGGTAGCTCATTTATCGACTGAGCGAATACTATTTGTAAGGGATCAACTAATTCAAAGCATATACGAAACATACCTCATCGCTGGGACTTTACGAGCGTATTAATTGAAACTATTACAGCAAGGTCGATCAGTCCCAAGCCAAGTACCTTCAGGATTTAACCGGATATAGCTACTCGCTCGAATGCCTTCGGGACATAGCCCGGATATAGTAACTCGCACCAATGCCTTCGGGACTTAGCCCGGATATAGTAACTCGCACCAATGCCTTCGGGACTTAGCCCGAATATAGTAACTCGCACAAATGCCTTCGGGACTTAGCCCGGTTATCATCCAAATATTGATGCACATATCAATAAATCATGACACATCTATATTCCATTTTCATAATTAGAGTTCAAACACAAGTCACGTATTAAGCAATCCCATTTTCGGCTCACTAGCCACATACAAACAACATGGTTTAGTTTGATTTATGACACGATCTCTATGCACATACGGCTACCCGTCATATGTATAGACTAATTAACTCAACATATAATTCAAGTAGAATCATCATATCACCGTATATTTGTTATGCTCATACGTCATGACTTAATCAAATCGTAAACTAAGTTTCGTTACTCGAAAACTTACCTCGGATGTTGTCGAACGATTTCGATGGCTATTCGACCACTTTTTCCTTTCCCTTATCCAACTTTGGTCCTCTAAGCTCTTGAGCTAATTCAAACAAATTTAACTCATTAAAGTCTCATTATGCTAGCTTATGGCCGAATATGACATGGAAATTTGATAGGTCATATGGCCACCTTTAGCTCAAATACAAAATGGTCATACACATTTTTTTTATCGCATTAAGCAATTTGATACAATTAATCTAATATTCCTCATGTGCACCTTTATGACCGAATACACATATCATTAACCTAATATCAATGAACCAAGCACTTTAACAAATTCTCCTTAACTATACCCACATTCGGAAATGACAAAGACAATTTCAGAAACCTTAAATTCAACTTATAACAATATATACTCAATATTCAAGGCATTCAACATCACTTCATCATAATTTTTTCATCATGCCCGAATGCTCCTTCTACACTATTTACCTTCACAAAGCATGAATTTCATCATCCAACTTACAAGCTTATAATCCCATGAAGTTTAACCTCATAGTATCTATCAAACTCTCACTCATTAGCTTCTATCATAAATCTCCAACAACACCCAATAAACATATACTTCGTGGGTCTAAGGTAGAACCAAGAAAGGAACTCATAGATATCAAGATGTAAGCAAACTACCATTGTTCATCTAGGTTTAGTATGAAACAACAATCATCACCCTTATTAATTTTTTTCATAGCCAAAAACCTTACTCACCCCAAAATCGAAATTTCAACATGGTTTACAAAAATCACTTGATATCTCACTCAATATCAACTAAAATTTCAAGAACTAGTACAACTTCCTTACCTTAATAGTGACCTAGGATAACCGAATGCTTCACTCCCTTCTTCCCTTTTTCCTTTCGGCCAAGGAGAACCAAAGAACACAACTTGTTTTCTTTCTTCAATTTACGGCAATGGGGGGGCATGGATGAGACAATTTTTTTTTCATCACTCCTCCCTTTGCATTACTTTAATCCTAACCCCTTTTTTTATTCTTTCTAACATAATACACTAACACAACATGTTTACACCCATAGCATGGCCGGCCACTATGCTTTAATTTTGGGAAATTTGACATGCAAACCCATCCTTTTCACAACATGCATTAATAGGCCACTTTACATTTGCCTAGCACATTTTTAAATTTTCTCACATAAGTCCTATTTGATAAAATTCACTTACAATTAACAAAATTCAAACATGAAATTTTCACACATGCATATGTACATATAATGAGCATCAACTATGATGGCTAATTATTTTTATGACTCGGTTTAGTGGTCCCGAAACCACTTTCCGACTAGGGTCAATTTAGGGCTATCACAACTCTCCCCCACTTAAGAAATTTTTGTCCCCGAAAATCTTACCGGTAAATAGGTTTGGGTATCGCTCTTTCATAGAGTTCTCGGGTTCCCAAGTAGCTTCTTCCATCCCGTGTTTGAGCCATAACACTTTTACTAACGGAACCCTTTTTGTTTCGCAACTCTTTCACTTCACGAGCTAGGATACGAATCGGTTCTTCTTCATAACTCATATCGGATTGAATTTTAACCTCTGATGGATTAATTACGTGTGATGCATCAGATCTATAACGTTGAAGCATCGAAACATGAAAGACGTCGTGAATCTTTTCAAGTTCAGAGGGAAAAATCAATCTATACGCAACTGGACCAATTCGTTCGGATACTTCATATGGCCCTATGAACCTCGGACTCAGTTTGCCCTTACGGCCAAATCTGAGTATCTTTTTCCAAGGTGAGACCTTAAGAAACACTTTGTCTCCCACCTGATACTCAATATCTCTTTGTTTTAAATCCGCATACGACTTCTGACGGTTTGATGCTGCGTTCAGACTTTCACGAATTATTTTTACTTTCTGTTCAGCATCTTTAATCAAATCCACTCCGAAAATTTTACTTTCACCGAGCTCGGTCCAAAACAATGGTGTACGACATTTACGCCCGTACAAAGCCTCGTAAGGTGCCATCTTAATACTTGAATGAAAACTATTGTTGTAAGAGAATTCAATCAAAGGTAAATACCGCTCCCATGAACCACTAAACTCGAGGATGCAACATCTCAACATATCCTCAAGTATCTGAATTATCCGCTCGGATTGACCATCGGTTTGTGGATGAAAAGCGATGCTAAAATGCAGCTTGGTACCCAAAGCTTCTTGCAATTTCTTCCAAAATCGCGAGGTGAATCTCAGATCTCTATCCGACACAATAGAAATCGGTACCACGTGTAATCTCACAATCTGAGAAGCATACAATTCAGCTAGTCTATCCAATGAAAAATCCGTACGTACGGAGATAAAATGAGCCGACTTAGTCAGTCTATCAACAACAACCCAAATCGCATCTTTCTTACTTGTCGACAATGGCAACCCAGACACAAAATCCATCGTGACACGATCCCATTTCCATTCAGGTATCATGATCGGCTGAAGTAAACCAGTAGGCACTTGGTGTTCCACATTCACTTGCTGACATACTAAGCACTTCGAGACAAAATCGGAAATGTCTCGTTTCATACCATGCCACAAAAACTGACGTCTCAGATCGTTGTACATTTTCGTACTCCCCGGGTGAATTGACATTCGGCCACAATGAGCTTCGTTCAGAATCATTGAAACGAGTTCTGAATTTCTTGGAACACACAAATGACTTCTGAACCTTAAACAATCGTCATCACCAATTTGAAACACTGATTCCATATTCGGAACACACTCAGCCCGTTTTGCAACCAATTCATCATCGACTTTCTGGGCTTCACGAATTTGATGAATCAATAATGGTTTGGCCTTTAATTCAGCTACTAACACATTTTCGGGTAGAACAGACAAGTGTACATTCATCGCTCGTAAAGCAAACAGTGATTTTCGGCTTAAGGTGTCCGCAACTACATTAGCCTTTCCCGGGTGATAATGAATGACAAGTTCATAATCTTTCAACAACTCAAGCCAACGCCTTTGTCGTAGATTCAAGTCTTTTTGAGTCATCAAATATTTGAGACTTTTGTGATCCGAAAATACATGGCACTTCTCACCAAATAAGTAATGTCGCCATATTTTCAAAGCGAATACGATGGCAGCTAATTCAAGATCATGGGTCGGATAATTTTTCTCATGTGGCTTTAATTGTCTCGACGCATAGGCCACAATTCGAACTTCTTGCATCAATACACAACCCAACCCAAGTAGGGATGCATCACTATAAATGACAAACTCTTTGCCTGATTCGGGCTGCACTAGAATTGGAGCTTCAGTCAAATAAGTTTTCAGTTGATCGAAACTTTTCTGACACTTTTCTATCCATTCAAACTTAACATCTTTCCGAAGTAGTTTCGTCATTGGTGTGGCTATCATCGAGAAACCTTTTACAAATCGTCGGTAGTAACCGGCAAGTCCCAAAAAGCTCTGAACCTCAGTAATATTTCTCGGAGGCTTCCAGTTAAGTATGGCTGAAATTTTGCTCGGATCAACTCGAATACCCGATGCAGATACCACATGACCCAAGAAGCTAACCTCTCTTAA
Source organism: Gossypium hirsutum (assembly GCF_007990345.1). Lineage (NCBI taxonomy): Eukaryota > Viridiplantae > Streptophyta > Magnoliopsida > Malvales > Malvaceae > Gossypium > Gossypium hirsutum. Next base: position 46,023,902 of record NC_053434.1, read on the forward strand.
CCAGAACTCACACTTACTGAACTTAGCATATAACTGCTTATCCCGTAAAATTTGCAACACTAATCTCAGGTGCTCAGCATGTTCGGTCTCATCTCTTGAATAGACCAAGATGTCATCAATAAACACAACTACGAACCGGTCCAAATACTGTCTGAGGATCCGATTCATCAAATCCATAAATACCGCAGGGGCATTAGTGAGCCTAAACGGCATCACTAAGAACTCGTAGTGACCGTACCTCATTCTGAAAGCAGTTTTGGGTACATCTGAATCTCGAATTCGCAACTGATAATAACTCGATCTCAAATCTATCTTTGAAAACACTGTGGCTCCCTTTAGTTGATCAAACAAATCATCAATATGCGGTAACGAATATTTATTCTTTATTGTCACTTTATTCAACTGACGATAGTCAATGCACAACCTCAAGGTTCCGTCCTTCTTTTTCACAAACAATACTGGTGCACCCCAAGGTGAGAAACTTGGTCGAGCGAAACCTCTATCCGTCAATTCTTGCAATTGAGCTTTCAACTCTTTTAACTCGGTTGGTGCCATACGATACGGAGCTATGAAAATCGGCGTAGTCCCAGGTACAAGCTCAATACCAAACTCTACGTCTCGAACAGGTGGTAAACCTGGTAATTCTTCGAGAAAAACATCCGGGTATTCACAAACCACTGGCACAGATTCAGGCTTCTTTTCCAACTCTTTGTCATCAAGTACATACGCAAGGTACGCTTTGCACCCCTTTCTTACATATTTTTGAGCTAACATCGAGGATATCATTGTTGGCAATCCACTCAAGGCAGTAGACTCAACTCGGATTATCTCGTTATTTGCGCACCTCAAATCAATAGTCTTGCTTTTGCAATTCACAACCGCATCATGCACGGTCAACCAATCCAAACCGAGAATAACATCAAATTCATCAAACGGAAAAAGCATCAAGTCCACCGGAAAACAGGAACCTTGAATTACTAGGGGGCATTTCTTACACACTTTGTCGACAAGCACGTAACGACCCAAGGGATTTGACACCCGAATTACGAACTCTGTAGACTCAATAGGTAAAGTCTTACTGGATGCTAAGGTTTTGCATATATAAGAATGAGTAGAACTAGGGTCAATCAAAGCAATCACATTAGTATCAAAGAGAGTAAAAGTACCGGTAATAACATCTGGCGAGGAAGCATCCTCGCGTGCGCATATAGCATAAGCTCTAGCAGGAGCACGAGCCTCAGATCTGGTCATAGCATCTCTAGATTCTCTCTGACCACCACTAGCATTGCTCGTACTTCTAGATGGTCTACCTCGAGTAGTGGTAGCACCCGGTTTCCCACTCTGATTTACATTCTGTTCAGACAACCTTGGGCAATCTTTAATGAAGTGGTCAACTGATCCGCACTTGTAACATGAGCGGTCATGGAATCTACAACTCCCCGAATGCCATTTACCACAATACTGGTACTCCGTTCTGTCTCGACGATCATTTCCAACACTGGCAATCGAAGTGACTCGTGTGCTCACAGGGGGTCGATCGCGATCTCGTCTAGAAAAACCCGAAGTGTCCCTAGACAGGCCTAAGTCATCTCTAAATTTCTTCGATGACTGTTGAAAGGGCTTTCCTGAAGATCTCTTACGAAACTCCTCTGCTCCCACATCAGCTTTCCTTTTCTCCTTACTGAGCTCCTCGGCTTTGCAAGTCGCTCGACAAGCACCACAAATTCTCAGATTTCTAAAATGCCAACATACAGCTTTATATCATCATTCAGTCCATCTTCGAAACGTTTACACATCACAGCTTCTGAAGAAATGCATTCTCGCGCGTACCGGCTAAGCCTCACAAATTTTCGTTCATAGTCGGTAACCGACATGGAACCTTGTTTGAGTTCAAGAAATTCCTTCCGTTTTTGGTCAATGAATCTCTGACTGATATACTTCTTTTGAAACTCGGTTTGGAAGAACTCCCAAGTTATTTGCTCTCTGGGCACAACAGAAGTCAACGTATTCCACCAATAGTAGGCAGAATCACGTAGCAAGGAGATAGTACACTTTAGGCACTCATCGAGTGTGCAAGATAGCTCATTGAGTACCCGGATAGTGTTGTCCAACCAAAATTCCGCTTCCTCGGCATCATCACTGTCTGTAGCTTTAAATTCAGTAGCCCCGTGTTTTCGGATTCTGTCAACTGAGGGCTTATTTGACCTTATTTGGTCAGTTACCGGAGGTATTGTAGGTGCGGGGGTTGTATTTTTCGGGAATGGAGGTTGTGGAACAGCCGTATTAGTTCGAATGTATGGGTTGAACCAATCATTCAGCACGCTATAGAAAGCTTGTCTAGCTTCATCATTCGGATTACTAGCAATAGGTTGAGAGTCCGCCGGAGCTGTCCCTTGTGCGGGAGCAGGCACCACACTCTCAAGATCATCAGCTACCGCTCGGTCGGGATCGGGATCCATTACTATAAGTAAACACATTTGCAAATGTCAGAAATCACCACGCTATCAAATAATCACATAATGGCATGTATAGCTAGACCCAAACGTATTACGGTAGTCCTAGAATCGACTAAACCGTAGCTCTGATACCAATTTAATTGTAACACCCCATACCCAAGACCGTTGCCTGAGTCGGACACGAGGGGTTCACAGACTAAATTCACTTATTTTCACAGTCCATTTTAAAAATTTCCAGACAGCTGACTGACTGCGTCACTGTCACCTTAAAAATCATATCTTGAGTTCCAAAACTCAAAAATCAGTTTCGTAATTTTTCCCTGAAACTAGACTCATATATCCATCCACAAATTTTTTTCTAGAATTTTTGGTCAATCCAATTAGTACAGTTTATTAGTTAAAGTCTCCCCTATTCCAGGGTTCGACTACCCTGACCTTCCTGCATTGCGACTTAGATATCTCCCTGTACAGGGCTTCAATACTGATGCCATTTGTTTCTATGGAAACTAAACTCGAAAAGGAATATATACGTATATGGAATGACTTTCAATTATCTCTGGTTAATTTATAATGAATTTACAAATTTGGAACAGGGAATCCAGAAACCGTTCTAGCCCTGTTTCGCAAAAACCTAAATATCTCTTAACATACAACTCATATGATCGTTTTGTTTCTTCCATATGAAAGTCGATTCATCAAGGTTCGATTAAATAATTTATTCACTATTTAATTCCATTCCTACTATTTTTAGTGATTTTTCAAATTTACAACACTGCTGCTGTCAGCATCTGCCTTTAAGGTAGACTTTGACTATTTCATAGTTTCCATGATTCAACTAGCCCTTTAGCATATATAGCACAAAATATGATCATGATTAACCATTCCAATGGCTAATCATTTCCAAACATTTACATGTCTCTTAATGAACATATACATACAAGATGATTATAACATTATGCTCAAAATATATATAAGCCATTTTCGCATGGCTATCCGAATTTGTAAAATACCGAAACGTACATGACCAACATCAAAAAAGGTAGTCCTATACATGCCATTTCAAAGTTCAACCAAAAGTGTACCAAAGGGCTTTGATAGTGTGGGCGACTTCGACTTCGACACTCCCGAGTCCGATAGCTGACGAACCAAAATCTATAAAACAGAGATTCAAAGAAACGGAGTAAGCATTTAATGCTGAGTAAGTTTTGAGCCATAAAATTTGACACAACTAAAGTGTAACATTCATATGGCTAAACGGATAATTTCATATGCACAAATTCTCAATATCATACTTACTTCACATTACCAACCCTTATATTCATACACAAAAGATCAACTTAGCCAAAGGCCGGTAGCTCATTTATCGACTGAGCGAGTACTATTTGTAAGGGATCAACTAATTCAAATCATATGCGAAACATACCTCATCACTGGGATTTTACGAGCGTATTAATTGAAACTATTACAGCAAGGTCGCTCATTCCCAAGACAAGTACCTTCGGGATTTAACCGGATATAGCTACTCGCTCGAATGCCTTCGGGACATAGCCCGGATATAGTAACTCGCACCAATGCCTTCGGGACTTAGCCCAGATATAGTAACTCGCACCAATGCCTTCGGGACTTAGCCTGGATATAGTAACTCGCAGAAATGCCTTCGGGACTTAGCCCGGTTATCATCCAAATATTCATGCACATATCAATAAATCATGACACATCTATATTCCATTTTCATAATTAGAGTTCAAACACAAGTCACGTATTAAGCAATCCCATTTTCGGCTCACTAGCCACATACAAACAGCATGGCTTAGTTTGCTTTATGACACGATCTCTATGCACATACGGCTACCCGTCATATGTATAGGCTAATTAACTCAACTTATAATTCAAGTAGAATCATCATATCACCATATATTTGTTATGCTCATACGTCATGACTTAATCAAATCGTAAACTAAGTTTCGTTACTTGAAAACTTACCTCGGATGTTATCGAACGATTTCGATGGCTATTCGACCACTTTTTCCTTTCCCTTATCCAACTTTGGTTCTCTAAGCTCTTGAGCTAATTCAAACAAATTTAACTCATTAAAGTCTCATTATGCTAGCTTATGGCCGAATATGACATGGAAATTTGATAGGTCATATGGCCACCTTTAACTCAAATACAAAATGGTCGTACATATTTTTTTTATCACATTAAGCAATTTGATACAATTAATCTAATATTCCTCATGTGCACCTTAATGACCGAATACACATATCATTAACCTAATATCAATAAACCAAGCACTTTAACAAATTCTCCTTAACTATACCCACATTCGGCAATGACAAAGACAATTTCACAAACCTTAAATTCAACTTATAACAATATATACTCAATATTCAAAGCATTCAACATCACTTCATCATAATTTTTTCATCATGGCCGAATGCTTCTTCTACACTATTTACCTTCACAAAGCATGAATTTCATCATCCAACTTACAAGCTCAGAATCCCATGAAGTTTAACCTCATAGTATCTATCAAACTCTCACTCATTAGCTTCCATCATAAATCTCCAACAACACCCAATAAACATATACTTCGTGGGTCTAAGGTAGAACCAAGAAAGGAACTCATAGATATCAAGATGTAAGCAAACTACCATTGTTCATCTAGGTTTAGTATGAAACAACAATCATCACCCTTATTAATTTTTTTCATAGCCGAAAACCTTACTCACCCCAAAATCGAAATTTCAACATGGTTTACAAAAATCACTTGATATCTCACTCAATATCAACTAAAGTTTCAAGAACTAGTACAACTTCCTTACCTTAATAGTGACCTAGGATAACCGAATGCTTCACTCCCTTCTTCCCTTTTTCCTTTCGGCCAAGGAGAACCAAAGAACACAACTTGTTTTCTTTCTTCAATTTACGGCAATGGGGGGGCATGGATGAGACAAATTTTTTTTTCATCACTCCTCCCTTTGCATTACTTTAATCCTAACCCCTTTTTTTTATTCTTTCTAACATAACACACTAACACAACATGTTTACAACATGTTTCCACCCATAGCATGGCCGGCCACTATGCTTTAATTTTTTGAAATTTGACATGCAAACCCATCCTTTTCACAACATGCATTAATAGGCCACTTTACATTTGCCTAGCACATTTCTAAATTTTCTCACAAAAGTCCTATTTGATAAAATTCACTTACAATTAACAAAATTCAAACATGAAATTTTCACACATGCATATGTACATATAATGAGCATCAACTATGACAGCTAATTATTTTTATGACTCGGTTTAGTGGTCCCGAAACCACTTTCTGACTAGGGTCAATTTAGGGCTGTCACAGATAGGGTCTTATTCGTGAACACATATCGAAATCACAAATCGATGCCATGGTCTTACTCACACACATATATCAGAATCCTATGTCATGGCATATGTATCCTAGCTATTCCTAAGGTTCATACAGGGCTTTCGGACGTCATAACTCGATCGGAACGAATGCTCGTACATGATTACCAAGCTTATACATATTCAGAAATTGCATTTATAAATCATATATTTCAATTCAGCATCTATACTTTACATTTAATTAAAATTTAGTACGTCTATTTGCTTATAAACTTACCTCGGACAACGAAAAACCGATACGGATCGACTAGTCGACAACTTTGGATTTTCCCTGATCCAAATCCAATTTCTTTGGTTCTTGATCTAAACATATTTAAATTAAGCTCATTCAAACATATTTACATTCAACTTAGTCCAAAAACACATAAATGAGTAAATTACCATTTTACCCCTGACATTTATAATTTTTACAATTTAGTCCCTATTACATAAAACACAAAATATGCAAAATTTTCCTATACCCCTGTTTGGCTGAATCTTACCCATTACCATACAAGTCCAAATATTTCATTAATTTCACATTTTAGTCCCTCAAATTATTATTTTTGCAATTAAGTCCTAATTACTCAAAATCAACAAAATCTCCAATACAAAACATGTTAATCTAAAACATATCTTTCCTTTTTCATCATCAAACAACAAAAATCACAAGCTATCAACAACGGCACAACTCAAAATATTCATGAAAATAAAAAATTCAAGCATGGGTTTTGTAATACTCGAAGCAACGATCTCAAAAACGTAGAAATTATCAAAAACTGAACAAAAAACAAACTTTGATTGAGCTAAATAGATGGCCGAACCCTATCTTGTTGTTCTTTTCTTTTGTTTCGGCAATTAGGAAATAAAAATGAAGAATATGGTTTTCTTATTATGTTATAATATGATATATTATAACATTTTATTTCATTTCCTATTTTAACCTTAATGAAATAATAATGGAATTATATAATATATGTCCATTACCGTCCAACTAACATGAAAGTGGGCTATGTACCAAATAAAGGTTCTCACTTAGAAAGCCATTAACTTAGAAATAACCACCAAATTTTTATTTTACGCGATTAAGCCCTTTTATTTAATCGGACACCTAAACGATAAAATTAAATCATGAAAATTTCACAGATACAAATTCACACAGAATAAACACAGAAAGTAATATTAAAATATTTTTCTGACTCAAATTCATGGTCCCTAAACTACTGTTCCGATTAGGGTCTAAATCGGGCTGTTACAATTAGAGCTTTCAGACTTATCTCACTGGGAGAGAGATGTTTCTCTCTACCTTAAGGCTCATATTTAAAAAGAAAGGCAACCCTTCTTTAACTTAACCTGAGTACTCTTCAACTTAACCCAAATCTTCTTTGGAATTAAGCAAATGTCACATCAAAATTGAGCTATTTTTTACCATTGTCAGCCACTTGTCAAACTTACTTAGCTATCTCGTTAGGCTTCAACTTTCCTGGTTCTCATTTAGTTAGTTCCAAACCAGCCTATCTCCTACATTGACTGGCACAGAACCACTTTAGTTGCGTTTATGCTATATCATGGGCGTATACCTATTCCTTTTGTTCATTTCTCTCATCGTCGTAATTTGACTGGGAATCCGTGTCCATTCATTCATATCAGAGTTCGCCCAATCTTATACACCCAAAAGAGTGAATCTGGGTGATTACCATCTCACCAATCATACTTCATCTCATCCTTATTATGATTCCTTAACCTTGCCTATTACGGAGGGCCTTATAGATAAAACACTCTTGGTTCGCCTATTCTAAATGCCAAGACGAACTCTTGGGCGACAATTACTTCACCAATCATGCTTACTTATAGCCATGCATTTTATCACATATATTTACTTACATGTTACTCTTTCTTAATACATTACACTTACATTTCTTAAAATTTGTTTTTTACTCATTCGGATTGTCTTATACACTATTCGAATTAGTGTTCCTTTCCTTTAGTTTAGAGTTTGCCTGATCGGCCACTCTTAGAAAATATCTTACACTTAATAAAATCCCTTGTTAGGCACTAAAACTAATTCCTTAAGCCTTATACACGTCGTTATGTCACTGGAACTCCGCTGGGTGAGGTGTTACATTTACCATATTCAACACAAGTATAACATGAAACATGAAATTTAACATTATAAACCAACTTTAACCATATTACAAATCAATCTAAAACTTTAAATTCATCAACTTCAAAACCCTATATACATGCCACAAAACCGAAATAATAAATCAAAATCTACCGAGACAAAAGCTTGATAGTGTGAGCCTTGAAGTTGATCTGTCCGTCAAGTTCCGTAAAACGTTAGCTACAAAAAATAAGGAATAAACAAATTAAGCTTAAGTAGCTTAGTAAATTCATAGCTAAAATTCAAATAAACTTACCTTAACTAAATATTTGAAAATTAAAATCACTTAAATTAACTAAACCTGTGAATCATTTAAGAGAACACATGGAATTAGTACCAAAGTAGTTCATCATATACTTCATGCTTGTTAATTGTTCAATTAAAATTATTCAAAATACATTTCATCACATCCATAATAAAATGAACATTTTTATATAATTATATTTTGATACAAACTTTCTAATGGATAAGTACCGAAAATATCAAATCATTATATGATAGCCTGATGAACTATAGTAACATGAATTGGATACTTGGGTACCCATATCACACCAGAGAGCATTGAAATGCTAATTGAGCCATCGAAATGCAAACAAAGGCACCAAAGTGTAATCCTGTACAAGCGCACGTTCTAACCCTATTGACATGTCAATCGTATCCTAATCGTTTACTACGTTCAAACGAACATTTTAAATGAACTAAGAAATCAGAGGAACTTCCACATAAGTAATTCCATATACAGAATGATTTACATTCATTCAAAAATCATACCATTCATATTTCTCAATATTCAACAATTCACAACTTAGTTTGTACTCACCTTTGTTTTCGTTTATAATAAATTAATCTCAATGCATAAAATTTACAATCTCATAATTTCAAGATTTTACAACAAGTAATAAGTAAAAAATATATTTATTAAAACACGATAAACTTACCAAAATATGATTAGCTTTTAACACGCGACGACCTTTCCTTTCCTGTGTTTATCGACTGACTGATCTATTTCTTGTTCTAAATATAATAATTTTATTCAATTAACCAATTCCGTATAATAAAACATTTAAATTTACATTTTTGACCCTTTAACAGCATTTTACACTCTTACCTGAAACTTTTACATTTTATACAATTTAGTACCTAAAATCGAAACTATTTAAAATTTCACATTTAACCCTTAACATCTAAAATTGATCCTATCAACACCTCAAATCAGCCTTTAAACCCCAAATTGACATGATGAATTTTATAAACTTTCATATTAGTCCCTAGGTTCAAAAATAATAAAAATTCCTTTACAAAATAGTCCTAAAAAACAACCAAGATTATGAATCTTCCAACTAACTTCAATATCATCTTAAATTTATTAATGGAAAGTCCTAAAATATTCAAAAATTTTACAAAATAATCCTTGAGTTAACTAGATTAAGCTGCAACTATCTCAAAAACATAAATAAAATATATGAGGAGTGAGGAGGGAAATTACTTAAATGCATAAGATTTAGCTTTAAGGTTTTTGTTTTTTTTTCAGTACTAAAATCACTAATAAAGATGATTATATTTTTATTTTATGATTTTACTTTTTAAAATTATTTTTAACTTTAAAATTAATGTATAGTAGTGGCCCATTTTTACCTGGCCCAAACAAACCAAATCAAAAGCTAGAAAAAAAAAAGAAAAAAAAACAAAAGTTAATAAAAGTCCATTAAAAAAGAGGATCCATTGACAAAATACAAGCCCAAACCTAAACTAACCTAAGCCAATCTGCTAGCCCAATTACCTTAACTATCCAGAAGCCCAAAATAGGCCCAAGCCCATTATCCTAAACACATCAGGGAAACCCTAAAACCCTAAAGCCACCAGCACCGCTACCTCTGCCACATCAGCAGGCACACCTCCAGCTGTTACCCGTACCCCTCCTTGCCACCACCACCTGCAAAAAGAACAGAGACTGAGAAACAAAAGCAGAAAAAAATGAATAGAGAAAGAAAACAAAATAAGCCCAAGCCAAAGATAGTTGTAAACATCCAAAGAAAAGAAAGGAGAAAATAGAATACAAAAAAGAACAACAAGAGCTTTGACTCCATGTTGACCCACTAAGGGAATGGCACGTGTACAGGGGTTGGGAAAATAACCTTTTGAGTCCCCGTACTTTTCTATTTTATTTTAATTCGAACCTTTATGTTCTTTTTTTATGATTTATACTTTAAATTTTGTTATATATTCAATTTAGTCCCTTTATTTACTATTTTATTTTTTAATTTCATGCTCTTTTAATTTTGTTATTTATGCTGTAGCCCCTTTAAGTTATGCAATCTTGAATTTATTTTTGAGTTGTTATTTTATTTATTTATTAATATTATTATCATGGAATTAATCATGTCATAATTATTGATATTATTATTATCATTGATTAATATTAATTTTACTATTATAGTAATATTATTATTTACTAGCATGACTACTGTTATCTTTATTCTTTTTTTTTTTTTATTATTTTTCTTTTTTGCTATATTGTCATATCGTTTTTACCCATGTAGCTATTTTATTCTATTTTTGCTATTACCATATCATGTAACATGCTTAAATATTCATCTATTATATTACCATGCTCAAATAAACTAATCAGATATCGCGTTAAATGTTGTTAAATGTTGCATTCGCTTTCATACGAAGCAAAAGAAAAAAATTAGAACCGAGATAAAGTTCTTTATTTAGGGGATTCGATAAATTGTGCCCTTAACTTACGGGGTATGTCTTTGTCCTTGAACTGAAATAATTGAACATCCTATTAAAATTCAAAACATATAGGATTTAGGTGATAATTAAACGATGAGCATTCTTATTTTTGAGAACTCGAGATCTTGTGCCCCACCTTATGGGACATTATTTTTCATCTCGATTGACCCAAAATAAGAAAGCTTCCTCCATGCACTTAATTTAGATAGTAATATTTTCAATACCATCAAATAACATCATGTAAAAGGGGATTGCATTTTAAATTCTCTTTGGATTCTCAATTTTTGATGCTAAGTCATCAAGTAATGAACTAGCTTCCAATAAATGTAACAACCTCACCCATATTCAGCGCCAGAATAGTATTACGGAGCATTACCAGACTTATAACATAAATAAACATCCATTTCACATACATTTTCAATATCATGAAATTAACATTCAATATCATTCACATTATCCCTATTACAAGCCTACGAGTCCAAAAACATGCATTCGGGGTGGCTCAGGATTAAACTGATATAAGAAATTTTAGAGAAACTTAGAAAATTTTACAAAATACAGGGGACACACGCCCGTATGGCTCAGCCGTGTGGACATTTGAAATGAGAGCACATGGCTGTGTCCTAGCTTGTGTCCAACCCCGTGGAACTCTCTAACCTGGGTCACGCTTGTGTGACTAGCCCGTGTGCCCTAGAAATGGCCACACATGCCCATGTGCCAGGCCATGTTCTAGGCCGTGCCAAACCTGTAGTGTATACTGACTTATGCCACATGGACAAGTCACAAGCCCTTGTGCTGGGCCGTGTGCAACATACTAACTTGATTTTTAATTCAACACCGAAGGACACACGGCTGTGTCTCTGCCCGTGTGTGTGATATCCCGAATTAGGGCCTAATGAAAATAGTGGTTTCGGGACCATAAATTCGAGATAGAAATAATTATTTTATGATTATTTTGAGGTCTAGGATATGGTTGCATGATTGTGTGAAAATTTTGTGAAGAAATTCTTTGCATAAAGTGCTTAATTTAAAGTTAGGGACTAAATTGAATAAGTTACAAAACTTGCATTCTAGAAGTTTTTAGTATGAAATTGCTTTGGAATATTAATGAGGAGGTCTTAAATAGCAATTTGGCCAATTTCTAAGTTTATGGACAAAAATTGGACATGGATGGAATTTTTGAAAGTTTAGTAAGGAAGGGCATTTTGGTCATTTGGATATTAAATGAAATAAAATGGGAAAAATAACACAAAAATGATCATCTTCTCCATAAGTTGCTGCCAAATTTTGCTCTCCACCATAGCTAGGGTTTCAAAAATTTTAAGCCTTGATTGAAAGTGATTTCTATGCCCGTTTTTAATGATTTTTATGTTTTTGAAATCCCGGTAGCTCGATTTAGCTTATGCTAGCAATAATTCAACCTAGGGTTCATATTTGGAAAAAATACCCATAGGTGAAATTTGTGTATTTTGATGTTTTATGGTAGAATATGGGGTTTTAAATTATGCTAGACAACTTGTGATACTCAGTTTTAAGTGAAAACGAGTAAAATGGCTTAATCGGTAAAAATACCTAATATTCATAAGTACATGTTAGAGTGTGAATTTGATGTTGCCATAGAAGGGAAAAATCATAAGCATGTCATAAAATATAAGAAAATAGGATGAGTTTTAATTTACGAGCCTTGGGGCAAAAGTGTAAATATGTGAAAGTTTAGGGGCAAAATGGTAATTTTACCAAAGTTCGTATTAAGGGCTATTTTGATGAATGTGTGTATTAAATAAATTAATTTGGTATTATAGATCAAGAGAAAAGATATTCGAGTCGAGATCGAAGGAAAAATAAAGTTTACGAGGAATAGGCTCGACTATTCTCATTTTGTATCGAGGTAAGTTCACATGTAAATATTGTAATAAAACCATTATTTTAAATCGTTTAATGCTATTTATATGATATTATGATTGTTGTCATGCAATTCTATGCTTTGTGGTCATTGTTGGACAACATGCAAAAATTTTATGAATTATGTGAAAAATGTGAAAGACTACCGAAGTATCGTTACTGGTATTCCAAGGAGAATGGTAAAGGAGTACGAACGAGGAAAGTCTCGTTGAACCTTAGGAATAGATTTGGATATTTGGGCATCCGAACTCGTTGAGTTGAGTCCGAGTTCGTGAAATGTAACTAGGCATCCGAACTCGTTAAGTTGAGTCCGAGTTCACTTATGGATGCGAACGTCCGAACTCATTGAGTTGAGTCCGAGTTCTTGAAATGTAACTAGGCATCCAAACTCATTGAGTTGAGTCCGAGTTCACTTATGGATGCGAACATCCGAACTCGTTGAGTTGAGTCCGAGTTCGTGAAATGTAACTAGGCATCCGAACTCGTTGAGTTGAGTCCGAGTTCACTTATGGATGCGAACGCCCGAGCTCGTTGAGTTGAGTCTGAGTTCGCTTTTGGGTGGGTTACATGGTAGCTTGGCTACATATGTGGCACTTATGTGCAAACTTTTCATGTATCCAAGTTATATTCCAATGTGTTCAATGGGTAAAATTCTAGTGAAATGGAAGAATACTCAAGATGCAAGTGACGTATTGGTAAGTGTTGTGGAATGGGCACTTTGGACAGGTATATACTTAACCCTCGGGTTGAGACTTGATACGACAACAATAATGTAGTAAGATGATGAATGATGAATAGAAATGTGATATATGTGAAGTAAGTGAAGTAAGTATGATATTGAAAATTTGTGCATATGAAATTATCCGTTTAGCTACATGAATGCTATACCTTGGTTGTGTCTAAACTCTTTGCTCAAAACTTACTAAGCATTTAATGCTTACTCCGTTTCTTTGATTCTCTGTTTTATAGATTTTGGTTCTTCAGCTATCGGACTCGGGAATTTGCAGTCGAAGTCGCCCACACTATCAAAGCCCTTTTGGTACACTTTTGGTTGAACTCTGAAAATGGCATGTATAGGACTACCCTTTTGTTGTTGGTCATGTACCCTTCAGTTTTGTGTAAATTTGGATAGCCATGCGAAAATGGCTTAAATATACTTTGATCATAGCATTATAATCGTTTTGTATGTTGTCCGTCGAGAGGTATGGAAATGTTGGTAACGGTTAGCCATGGGAAGGGTTATTCTTGATCACCTTTGGAATATGTATGACAAACTCTAGTTGATCCATGGAGGATCATGAAATAGGTAAAGTTTACCTTAAAAACAGATGCTGGCAGCAGCAGTGATGTGGATGTGAAAAATCACTAAAAATAGTAGGAATGGAATTAAATAGTGAATAAATTATGTAAACGAACCTTGATGAATCTATTTTCATAGGAAAGTAATGAAACGATCATATGGACAGTATGTTAAGAGATATTCAGGTTCTCGTGAGACAGGGCCAGAATGGTTTCTGGATTCCCTGTTCCGACTTTGGAAATTCATTATAAATTAACCAGAGATAATTAGAAGTCATGCCATATATGCATAGATTTCCTTTTGAGTCTAGTTTCTATAGAAATAAACGACATCAGTATTGAAGCCCTGTACAGGGAGATATCCAAGTCGTAATGCGCAAAGGTCAGTGTAGTCGATCCCTGTAACATGGGAGACTTTGACTAATAAACTGTACTAATTGGCCTGACCAAAAATTCTAGAAAAAATATGTAGATGGGCATATGAGTCTAGTTTCAGGAAAAAATTACGAAACTGATTTTTGAGTTGTGAAACTAAAGATATGATTTTTAAGGTGATAGTGACACAGTTAGCCAACTGCCTGGAAATTTTTAAAATGGACTGCGATAGTAAGCGAATTTAGTCTGTGAACCTCTCGTGTCGGACTCCGGCAACGGTCTCGGGTATGGGGTGTTACAATTTTATTGGTATCAGAGCTACGGTTTAGTCGATTCTAGGACTACCGTAATGCGTTGGGTCTAGTTATACATGCCATTTTATGTGATTATTTGATAGTGTGGTGATTTCTGACATTTGCAAATGTGTTTATTTATAGTAATGGATCCCGATCCCGACCGAGCGGTAGCTGATGATCTTGAGAGTGTAGTGCCTGCTCCCGCGCAAGGGACAACGCCGGCGGACTCTCAACCTAATGCTAGTAACCCGAATGATGAAGCTAGACAAGCTTTCTATAGCGTGATGAATGATTGGTTCAACCAATACATTCGAACTAATACGGCTGTTCCACAACCTCCATTCCCGACAAATACCACCCCCGCACCTACCATACCTCCGGTAACTGACCAAATAGGGTCAAATAAGCCCCCAGTTGACAGAATCCGAAAACATGGGGCTACTGAATTTAAAGCTACGGACAACGATGATGCCGAGCAAGCTGAATTTTGGTTGGACAACACTATCCGGGTACTCGATGAGCTATCTTGCACACCCGATGAGTGCCTAAGTGTACTATCTCCTTGCTACGTGATTCTGCCTACTATTGGTGGAGTACTCTGACTTCTGTTGTGCCCCGAGAGCAAGTAACTTGGGAGTTTTTCCAAACTGAGTTTCGGAAAAGTATTTCAGTCAGAGATTTGTTGATCAAAAACGGAAGGAATTTCTTGAGCTTAAGCAAGGTTCTATGTCAATTACTGATTACGAGCGAAATTTGTTAGACTTAGTAGATACGCTCGGGAATGTGTTTCGTCCGAGGCTATCATGTGTAAACGCTTCGAGGATGGCTGAATGAAGATATAAAATGTTCGTTGGTATTCTTGAAATACGAGAGTTCGTAGTACTTGTCGAGCGAGCTTGTAAAGCCGAAGAGCTTAGAAAAGAAAAACAAAAAGTTGATGTGGGAACTGGAGAGTTTCGTAAAAGATCCTCGGGAAAGTCTCTTCAACAGGCATCGAAGAAATTTCGAGATGATGTGGGCCGGTCTAGAGGCACTTCGGGCCTTTTTAGACGAGATCGTGATCTACCCCCTGTGGGTACAAGAGGCACTTCGGTCGCCAGTGTTGGGAATGAACGTCGAGACAGAACGGAATGTCGATATTGCGGTAAATGGCATTCGGGGACTTGTAGATTCCATGACCGCTCCTGTTACAAGTGCGGATCAGTTGACCACTTCATTAAAGATTGCCCGAGGTTGTCTGAACAGAATGTAAATCAGAGTGGGAAACCGGGTGCTACCACTGCTCGAGGTAGACCATCTAGAAATACGGGCAATGCTAGTGGTGGTCAGAGAGGATCTAGAGATGCTACGACCAGATCCGAGGCTCGTGCGCCTGCTAGAGCTTATGCTATACGTGCCCGCGAGGATGCTTCTTCGCCTGATGTTATTACCGGTACTTTTACTCTCTTTGATACTAATGTAATTGCTTTGATTGACCCCGGTTCTACTCATTCTTACATATGTGAAACCTTAGCATCCAGTAAGACTTTACCTATTAAGTCTACTGAGTTCGTAATTCGGGTGTCAAATCCCTTGGGTCGTTACGTGCTTGTCGACAAAGTGTGTAAGAAATGTCCCCTAGTAATTCGAGGTTCCTGTTTTCCGGCGGACTTGATGTTTTTGCCGTTTGATGAATTTGATGTTATTCTCGGGTTGGATTGGTTGACCGTGCATGATGCGGTTGTGAATTGCAAAAGCAAGACTATTGATTTGAGGTGCGCAAATAACGAAGTAATCCGAGTTGAGTCTACGGACTTGGATGGGTTGCCAGCTGTAATATCCTCAATGTTGGCCCAGAAATATGTAAGAAAAGGGTGCGAAGCATACCTTGCGTATGTACTTGATGACAAAGAATTAGAAAAGAAACCCGAATCTGTGCCGGTGGTTTGTGAATACCCGGATGTTTTTCCTGAAGAATTACCGGGTTTACCACCTGTTCGGGAGATAGAGTTTGGTATTGAGCTTGTACCTGGGACTACGCCGATTTCGATAGCTCCGTATTGTATGGCACCAACCGAGTTAAAAGAGTTGAAAGCTCAGCTGCAAGAATTGACGGATAGAGGTTTCGCTCGACCAAGTTTCTCACCTTGGGGTGCACCAGTATTGTTCGTGAAAAAGAAGGACGGAACCATGAGGTTGTGCATTGACTATCGTCAGCTGAATAAAGTGACAATAAAGAACAAATATCCGTTACCGCGTATCGATGATTTGTTCGACCAACTGAAGGGAGCCTCAGTGTTCTCAAAAATAGATTTGAGATCGGGCTATTATCAGTTGCGAATTCGAGATTCGGACATACCCAAAACTGCCTTCAGAACGAGATATGGTCACTACGAGTTCTTAGTGATGCCGTTTGGGCTCACTAATGCCCCTGCGGTATTTATGGATTTGATGAATCGGATCTTCAGACCATATTTGGATCGGTTCGTAGTTGTATTCATTGATGACATCTTGGTCTATTCAAGAGATGAGACCGAACATGCTGAGCACCTGAGACTAGTGTTGCAAATTTTGCGGGATAAGCAGTTATATGCTAAGTTCAGTAAGTGTGAGTTCTGGTTAAGAGATGTTAGCTTCTTGGGTCATGTGGTATCCGCATCGAGTATTCGAGTTGACCCGAGCAAAATTTCAGCCATACTTAACTGAAAGCCTCCAAGAAATATTACCGAAGTTCAGAGCTTCCTGGGGCTCGCCGGTTATTACCGACAATTTGTCAAAGGTTTCTCGATGATAGCCACACCAATGACGAAGCTACTTCAAAAGGATGTTAAGTTCGAATGGACAGAGAAATGTCAGAAAAGTTTCGATCAACTGAAAACTTATTTGACTGAAGCTCCAATTTTAATGCAACCCGAATCAGGCAAAGAGTTTGTCATTTATAGTGACGCATCCCTACTTGGGTTGGGTTGCGTATTGATGCAAGAAGGTCGAGTGGTGGCCTATGCGTCGAGACAATTAAAGCCACATGAGAAAAATTATCCGACCCATGATCTCGAACTAGCTGCCATCGTATTCGCTTTAAAAATATGGTGACATTACTTATTTGGTGAAAAGTGCCATGTATTTTCGGATCACAAAAGTCTCAAATATTTGATGACTCAAAGAGACTTAAATCTGCGACAAAGACGTTGGCTTGAGTTGTTGAAAGATTATGAGCTTGTCATTGATTACCACTCGGGAAAGGCTAATGTGGTTGCGGACGCCTTAAGCCAGAAATCACTGTTTGCTTTACGAGCGATGAATGTGCACTTGTCTGTTCTACCCGACAATGTGTTAGTAGCTGAATTAAAGGCCAAACCATTATTGATTCGTCAAATTCGTGAAGCTCAGAAAGTCGACGATGAATTGGTTGCAAAACGGGCTGACTGTGTTCCGAATATGGAATCCGAATTTCAAATTGATGATGACGATTGTTTGAGGTTCAGAAGTCGGTTGTGTGTTCCAAGAAATTCAGAACTCATTTCGATGATTCTGAACGAAGCCCATTGTAGCCGAATGTCAATTCACCCGGGGAGTACGAAAATGTACAATGATTTGAAACGTTGGTTTTGGTGGCATGGTATGAAACGAGACATCTCCGACTTTGTTTCGAGATGTTTAATGTCAACAAGTGAAAGCGGAACATCAAGTGCCTTCAGGATTACTTCAGCCGATCATGATACCTGAGTGGAAATGGGATCGAGTCACAATGGACTTTGTGTCCGGACTGCCATTGTCAGCAAGTAAGAAGGATGCGATTTGGGTTGTTGTTGATAGACTGACTAAGTCGGCTCACTTTATCCCCGTGCGTACGGATTTTTCATTGGATAAACTAGCTGAATTGTACGTTTCTCAGATTGTGAGATTACACGGGGTACCTATTTCTATCGTGTCGGATAGAGATCCGAGATTCACCTCACGATTTTGGAAGAAATTGCAAGAAGCTTTGGGTACCAAGCTGCATTTTAGCACTGCTTTTCACCCCCAAACCGATGGTCAATCTGAGCGGATAATTCAGATACTTGAGGATATGTTGAGATGTTGCATCCTCGAGTTCAGTAGTTCATGGGAACGGTATTTACCTTTGATTGAATTCGCTTACAACAATAGTTTTCAATCAAGTATTAAGATGGCACCTTACGAGGCTTTGTACGGTCGTAAATGCCGTACACCATTGTTTTGGACCGAGCTCGGTGAAAGTAAAATTTTTGGAGTTGATTTGATTAAAGATGCCGAACAGAAAGTAAAGGTAATCCGTGAAAGTCTGAAGGCAACCACAGATCGTCAGAAATCGTATGCGGATTTGAAACGAAAAGACATTGAATATCAGGTGGGAGATAAAGTGTTTCTTAAAGTTTCGCCTTGGAAAAAGGTACTCAGATTTGGCCGTAAGGGCAAGTTGAGTCCGAGATTCATTGGGCCGTACGAAATCTCCGAACGAGTTGGTCCAGTTGCGTATCGATTGATTTTGCCCCCTGAACTTGAAAAGATTCACGACGTCTTTCATGTTTCGATGCTTCGACGTTATAGATCCGATCCGTCACACGTGATTAATCCATCAGAAGTTGAAATTCAATCTAACTTGAGTTATGAAGAAGAACCGATTCGTATCCTGGCTCGTGAAGTGAAAGAGTTACGAAACAAAAGGGTTCCGTTAGTAAAAGTGTTATGGCTCAAGCACGGAATCGAAGAAGCTACTTGGGAAACCGAGAACTCTATGAAAGAACGATACCCAAACCTATTTACCGGTAAGATTTTCGGGGACGAAAATTTCTTAAGTGGGGGAGAGTTGTGACAGCCCTAATGTGACCCTAGTCGGGAAGTGGTTTCGGGACCACTAAACCGAGTCATAAAAATAATTAACCGTCATAATTGATACTCATTATATGTACATGTGCATGTGTGAAAATTTCGTGTTTGAATTTTGTTAATTGTAAGTGAATTTTATCAAATAGGACTTAGGTGAGAAAATTTAGAAATGTGCTAGGCAAATGTAAAGTGGCCTATTAATGCATATTGTGAAAATGATGGGTTTGCATGTCAATTTACCCAAATTAAGGCATAGTGGCCGGCCATGCTATGAGTGGAAACATGTCACAAACATGTTATGTTAGTGATGTATGTTAGGAACAATAAAATAAGGAGTATGGGTAATAAAGAAATGGAAAAAAAAAAGAATGTGTGTGATTGATTCTCCCCCCTCCCCATTGCCGTGAATGTAAGAAAGAAAACAAAAAAAAAGTGTCCATCTTTTTTCATTTCTCTTGGCCGAATGTTCTAAGGAAGAAAGGAAACAAGTTGTGTTCTTTGGTTCTTCTTGGCCGGATTGAGAGGAGGAAGGAAGGAGTGAAGCAATCGGTCATCTTAGGTCGATATTAAGGTAAGGAAGTTGATACTAGTTCTTGAAATCCTAGTTGATTTTGAGTGAGATATCAAGTTATTGTTGGTAACCCATGTTGAAATTGTGATTTTGGAATAAGTAAGGTTTTCGGCTATGGAGATTAATAAGGGTGATGGTTGTGTTTCATGCTAAATCTAGATGAACAATGGTAGTTGCTTACATCTTGATGATTATGAGTTTCTTTCTTGGTTCTACCTTAGATCCATGAAGTATATTTTTATTTGGTGTTGTTGGAAGTATCGGCCATGGTATATCCATAAGTGTGATTTATGCTTATTGCATGGTAGGTAAGATTTATGTTTTGGATATATGTTTAAATTTGGTTATAATCAAATTTGTGATTCGGCTCTTGCACATATATATATATGATTGCACATGATGTATTGGTATGACCTATATATTATCTCAAGGTATATACTTACACATGAGGGTGCTTCGGTTATGGATTAAATGATGGATGCGTATTGAGTTATAATATGTAATGCATTAGTTAGTAAAATGTATGCCATTTATGTGTGGTATTAAGTATATAATTGGCCTCAACATAAACATGCATATTCGGCCATAGGAAGAAGATTGGTGTTGCATGTATTCGGTTAGAGGCAAGCATATTGATGCTTTTGTCTTGGCTTAGAAAATTCGGCCAAGGGGGAATATTAGCTAAAATGTTGAGTTTGATTCATGATTCCATATATATATGTGACTCTAATGCCTAAAGTATATATGGGCTAAGTACCTTGAGGTTTTCTTTGATGTTCGAATGAATTGTGTTAAATTGCTTGATGTGATTAAAAATGCATATGACCATTGTGTAGTTGAGCTAGAAGGTGGCCATATGACCAATCAAACTCCTTGTCATATTCGGCCATAAGCTAGCATAATGAGACTTTAATAAGTTAAATTTGTTTGAATTAGCTCAAGAGCTTAGAGGACCACAGTTGGATAAGGGAAAGGAAAAAGCTATCAAATAGCCGCTGAAAACGTTTGACCACATCCGAGGTAAGTTCTTGAGTAATAGAGCTTAAATTATGATTTGATTAGATCATGTTTTAAGCAAATCAAAATCATGCTCTTTGTGTGTGGCTATTGAGCCGAAATTGCAAGAGTGATAAGTGTCTTGTGTTTGAGTTTTGCTAATGAAAATGAAATACGAATGTGTCATGATTTATTGTTAAATGTGCATGGTTATTCGAATGATGTCCGGGCTAAGTCCCGAAGGCCTTGTGCCAAGTGACCATATCCGGACTAAGATCCAAAGGCATTTGTGCGAGATACTAATTCCGGGCTAAGCCCGAAGGCATTGGTGCGAGTTACTAAATCCGGGTTAAGTCCCGAAGGCATTTGTGCGAGTTACTAAATCCGGGTTAAGTCCCGAAGGCATTTGTGTGAGTTACTATAACCGGGCTATGTCCCGAAGGCATTTGAACGAGTAGCTATATCCGGTTAAATTCCGAAGGTACGTGATTTGGGAATGAATGATCTTGCTGTAAAAATTTCAGTTAATACGCTTGAAACATCCCAACATTGAGGTATGTTTCGTATGTGCTTTGAATTAGTTGAGCCCTTACAAATAAGTATTAGCTCAGTTGATAAATGAGCTACCGGCCTTTGGCCAAGTTGATCTTTTGTGTATGAACATAAGGGTTGGTAATGTGAAGTAAGTATGATATTGAAAATTTTTGCATATGAATTTATCCGTTTAGCTACATGAATGCTATACCTTGGTTGTGTCTAAACTCTTTGCTCAAAACTTACTAAGCATTTAATGCTTACTCCGTTTCTTTGATTCTCTGTTTTATAGATTTTGGTTCTTCAACTATCGGACTCGGGATTTTGAAGTCGAAGTCGCCCACACTATCAAAGCCCTTTTGGTACACTTTTGGTTGAACTCTGAAAATGGCATGTATAGGACTACCCTTTTGTTGTTGGTCATGTACCCTTCGGTTTTGTGTAAATTTGGATAGCCATGCGAAAATGGCTTAAATATACTTTGATCATAGCATTATAATCGTTTTGTATGTTGTCCGTCGAGAGGTATGGAAATGTTGGTAACGGTTAGCCATGGGAAGGGTTATTCTTGATCACCTTTGGAATATGTATGACAAACTCTAGTTGATCCATGGAGGATCATGAAATAGGTAAAGTTTACCTTAAAAACAGATGCTGGCAGCAGCAGTGATGTGGATGTTAAAAATCACTAAAAATAGTAGGAATGGAATTAAATAGTGAATAAATTATGTAAACGAACCTTGATGAATCTATTTTCATAAGAAAGTAACGAAACGATTATATGGACAGTATGTTAAGAGATATTCAGGTTCTCGTGAGACAGAGACAGAACGGTTTCTGGATTCCCTGTTCCGACTTTGGAAATTCATTATAAATTAACCAGAGATAATTAGAAGTCATTCAATATATGCATAGATTCCCTTTTGAGTCTAGTTTCTACAGAAACAAACAACATCAGTATTGAAGCCCTTTAAAGGGAGATATCCAAGTCGTAATGCGCAAAGGTCAGTATAGTCGATCCCTGTAACATGGGAGAATTTGACTAATAAACTGTACTAATTGGCCCGACCAAAAATTCTAGAAAAAAATTTGTAGATGGGAATATGAGTCTAGTTTCAGGGAAAAATCATGAAACTGATTTTCGAGTTGTGAAACTCAAGATATGATTTTTAAGGTGATAGTGACGCAGTTAGCCAACTGCCTGGAAATTTTTAAAATGGACTGCGATAGTAAACGAATTTAGTCTGTGAACCCCTTGTGTCCGACTCCGGAAATGGTCTCGGGTACGGGGTGTTACATGTAATCCACACGGCCAAGGCCATATTTAGGCTTTGTGGGCCACACAGCCAAGGCCATATTATGTGCTTTGGACCCATTTTCACTGTTTGACTGTTAAGGTTGCACGGGTCGCCTTAGACGATTGTGGACTCACTATTGGGTTGGTAAGTATACCTATATCCCTAACATTGATAAAATGACAATTATGCGCTTATGAGATGTATGATCGATTGAGCATGCCATTTTATGTATATTGCATACATGTATGATATTATGATATGTTGCATGGGGATGGGTTTATTATGATTAAAGGAAGTTATCGTACTGGCATTTCTGCTGCAAACACTGTTTAATGCTGCAATCAGTGCTATTTTAGAGTGTAGGGATGCTTGGGTTGATTTTATCCCCGCATGGAGTGTAGGGCTTGACGTAGTGTAGTGTAGAGGCTGGTTGGGTAGGATTTTTGATTGCATACCTGTACTGTTATTGTTGCTTAAATGGGCTAAGGCCCATACTGATACTGATACTATAATGGGCTAGGTCCCTAACAGAAACTGAACTGTTACTGATATGGGCTTAGGCCCAGACTGTATTTGCCTACCGTTTGATTGACTGTATGTTTTAAGGGATTACACATTGAGTTTTCGTAAACTCACCCTTCTGTTTATCTGCGCAAGTAATCCCTAGTCTTAGGCGGGTCAGTGTTGCAAGGGATTCAAAGGTGGCCACACAACCGCATGGACTTCCTTATTAAATTTTAAATTATTAGTATTTTAAATTGGGTATCTTTTTATGTAATAGGGCCTCTATAAATTTTTAATCTTTAATTTGAGCTTTTAATTATTTTTATTCATAACTGCTAGCAGTAGGATAAGACACGTTTTTTCAAAAGACTGATGTTTTTCAAAAATACCAAGAATACGTAATTGTTTAAGGGATTCCGCAAGAGACAATGTTTTAAAAATTAAAGACGTTTTGACATGAGCAACATTTTATGAATGACATGTTTTAAAATCATCATCAATAATACGTAGCAAAGGTAAATATGGAAAAAGGGTTTTGTTTTGATATCAAACTTTACGAAAACACTCCTATGTAACATCGCCTGACTTGGCCATAACGTCAAGGCCGGGTTTGGGGTGTTACATTTAGTGGTATCAGAGCCATGTTACAAAAGTCTGCTGTGGATTTGGGTTTTCTTTAAAACTTATAATTTCTAAAAAAAATCATTTTAAAGGATTTAACGTATTTTGAAATGCTTTATTGAATGTATGGTACACCGAGTTTTAGGCGCCGACTCTGTAAGTTTTCTAAAGCTACTGCTTGATTAAATATTGAAATACTAAGACTACTGTAGGTAGTAGACAGTATTGAAACACTCTGTTTAGGGTAAATAAAAAACTGTAATGAGACTTCGATCTGCGAAACCAAACTCTTAAGTACTGATATTGCTTTTCATAAAATATCCATTAATAAACTGGAACTGTAAACTGATGAATAAGATTGCTAAGACAGATAATACGCAAATCAATAATGAACACTAGAGGTACTTGTGGAAGGGGTACAAGAGGCCGCGGTGGAGGTCGTGGAGGTGCTCAGGCTGGGTCTTCGTCATCTGGCCATATGCCTAACGTTGAAGCTAGAGAGGCACTAGCTTCACCTGTGACTGAGACTGGGTCTCACGACCATACGGTTGGGGACAAGCAGTGTCCCAAGCTATGTTTCGAATCCTAGAAAGGGTTGCTGGACCCAATACTGGTACTGTAGGCCGTGGGTTGGTTACGAAATGACTCCGATCTAATTGGGATGAGATTTTCAGGGGTATTGCTAGAGTAGCCCCTAATGTGGATGAATATTGGATTGAGGCCACCGAGAGGGTAATGGATGACCTCGACTGTACCCAGAGCGGAAACTAAAAGGTGTAGTGTCACTACTGAAGGATGAGGCTTACCAGTGGTGGCTTACAGTTAAAGAAGGCGCTAGTTATGTGGATGCCCGAAGGAGAGAGTTTTTTAATTTGAAGCAGGGGGATAAATCAGTGGCCAAATATGAGGCTGAATTTTTTCGATTAAGCCGTAATGCACGAGGCATAGTGGCAATTGAGTACAAGTGGTGTGTTTTTTTCGAGGACGGTCTCAGGGATAGTCTGAGGGTTCTGATAGCTCCACAGAGAGAGCGAGATTTTGCTGCTTTAGTGGACAAGGTGAAGATCGCCGAGGATGTGAAGCGCCCTGAGCGCCAAAATTGTGAAAAGGAAAGAGGTAGGAATAAGAGGGAGTCAGAGCGCTCAAGTTCTTTTTTGAGGCCTAAGAAAAAGGCCAGAGTCGATGGGCCAGTCAGAGTTGGGTCTCCTGTTGCTGTTACTAGACCGTAGCCCTATGTGGATTGTGGGAGACGCCATCAGGGCGAATGTTGGAAAAAGATTAGTGCATGTTTGAGGTGCGGATCATTGGAGCACCGTATTAGAGATTGCCCACGGAGGCCCAAGCAGATGTGAGCTACAGGTTTGGATAATGTACAACTGCTGTGGGGTGGTCAGCAGTCGCACGGAGGCCATGGTCAGGCCAGGGATGGTAACGGATTGGGTCATGGTCAGAAAGCATCGGGCAAAAGTGCTGGTCATATTGAGGCGAGGCAGCCAGCTCTGGTTTATGTTGCACGTTGCCGAGAGGAGGGGGACACCCCAGATGTTATCACATGTATATTCTTTATCTATAATGTACCTTATACTACATTGATTGATATATGGTCTACTCATTCTTATATAGCATGCACTGTATTTGAGACTTTAGGTATCTTGGTTGAGAGTACTGCAAATGAGGTTACTGTATTGAGTCCATTAGGGCAGTCAGTGAGGGTAGATAAATTTTTCAGAGATGTACCTTTGGAGGTTCAAGGAACCATCTTTTTAGCGGATTTGATGGAACTCCCTGTTGGAGAATTCGAGTTAATACTGGGTATGGATTTGCTGGTGAAACATCGGGCAAACTTGGATTGTGCTACTAAACGGATGGTACTGAAAACTGTAGAGGGTGAAGAGGTAGTTGTAATTGGGGAGCGTCGGAATTATTTTTCAAATGTGATTTCTACATTAAGGGCCGAGAAATTTGTTCGTAAGGGTTTTGAGGCGTATCTAGCCTACATCGGTGTTCCAAACTCTGAAGGCTCTTCTGTTAAGGATATTAGAACAGTTAAAGACTTTCCGGATGTGTTTCCCAATGAGCTACTTGGGTTACCTCCAAACCTTGAAGTTGAGTTTGGGATTGAGCTCTCGCCTAGTACAGCTCCGGTGTCCATCACCCTTTATAGAATGGCACCGAAGGAGCTTGTGGAGCTTAAGGCTCAGATTCAAGAATTACTAGATCGAGGGTTCATCCGCTCTAGTATGTCTTCGTGGGGAGCACCGGTTTTATTTGTTGTAAAGAAGGATGGATCCATGCATATGTGCATCGATTACCAATAATTGAATAAATTGACTATTAAGAAGAAATACCCTCTATCGAGAATAGACAATTTATTTGACCAGTTTCAAGGAGCTTTGATTTTCTCTAAGATTGATCTCCGATCGGGGTACCATCAGTTGAGGGTTAAAGAGACTGATGTGTATTAGAAAGCGTTTAGGTCTCATTATGGCCATTACAAGTTCCTAGTGATGCCATTTGGACTAACGAATGCACCAACAGCTTTTATGGATCTGATGAACTGAGTGTTCCAGCCTTAACTGGATTAGTTCGTAGTAGTTTTTATTGATGACATTCTGGTTTATTTGATAACTGAAGATGAACATGATGCACATCTGCGAGTGGTTCTGTAGATTCTAAGGGAGAAACAATTGTATGCCAGGTTCAGTAAGTGCGAGTTTTGGTTACGAGAGATAACTTTTCTAGGCCATGCAGTATCTACTGAAGGGATTAGGGTTGATCCTCGAAAAATCGAAGATGTTCTAGACTGGAAGCCGCCTAAGACGGTATCTGAGATTCGTAGTTTTTTGGGATTGGTAGGGTATTATAGACGATTTGTTGAAAGGTTTCATTGATTGCTGTACCTCTAACTAAGCTGTTGCGTAAGGGTGTGCCATTCAATTGGAATGATGCGCAACAAGAGTTTTTTGAGAAGCTTAAGGAAGTTCGGACTTAGGCCCCTATCTTGATATAGCAAGAATTTGGGAAAGAGTTCACTGTTTACAATGATGCATCACATGTTGGTCTGGGATGTGTGTTGATTTAGGATAGTAAGGTCGTAGCATATGCATCTCACCAGCTTAAGATGCATAAGATGAATTACCCAACGCACGACTTGGAGTTAGCCGCGGTGGCATTCGCAGTAAAGATTTGGAGGCATTACCTGTATGGTGAGAAGTGTATCATTTACACTGATCACAAGGGCCCTAAGAATCTCCTTACTCAAAAAGAGCTAAATCTTAGGCAGCGTAGATGGATCGAGCTGCTTAAGGACTATGACTGTTCAATCGAATGCCATCCTAGTAAGGCCAATGTGGTGGCTGACACACTGAGCCATGGGTCTATGACTGACCTGAGGCCAAGGTCTCGCCATGGAAGAATGTACTGAGATTTGGATGGAAGGGCAAGTTGAGCCCTAGGATTATTGGGCCTTACCTCATATTGAAACGTGTGGGACCGGTTGCTTATCAGTTAGAGCTGCCTCCAGAGTTGGACTAGATTCATGATGTGTTCCACGTCTCTATGTTGAAGCCCTATCGTTCTGATCCAGCGCATTCTATCTCGACTGAGGAGATTGAGGTTAGACCATACTTAACCTTTGAGGAAGAGCCGGTTCAGATCCTAGACTGTGATGTAAAGGTCCTGAGGAAGAAGTCTATTCCACTGGTTAAGGTACTTTAGCGTAATCACAGTTTTGAGAAAGCCACGTTGGAACCTGAGGAGGAGATGCAATAATAATAGCCTCATCTGTTTTTATTAGGTAAATTTTGAGGCTGAAAGTTTCTTTTAGGGGGATAGATTTGTAACACCCAAAATCTTAAATAATTATTTTTGTATGGTTCTGACACAAATGTGTATCTGCTTCAATGGTTATGTGTTCTGGGAAGTGTCTGGGAAGTTCTAGGTTCAAGCCTTGGCTTGTGAAAAATTTTGTTTTTACTTGAATAAACCCTGTCTCTAGTCAGTAGGCTTCTTAAATAAATGTGGGAATTTTATAACAAAAAGGGCCTGTTGGTCTAGAGGATAAGTTACGTGTTACCTATGTCTGAGGTCTGGAGTTCGAGTCCTGCCTGGAGCAAGAGAGTGTGTTATTTTGCTGCTTTTGCCGTGTGGATAGTAGAAGTTGAACGAAACACTACTGAGTGGAGTGGGGTTTGAATGGGTGGTTAAGGAGATTATGGTGGAGAGATTTTAGGAGGAAAATTTGGATGTTGAGGTGGTGGAGAAGTTGTGCCGAATTGGAACTTTAGGCACTTAGAATTTGGCTAGGGACTATTTGACTTTTACGTTTTGGTTCTTTTCTCCATTGGTGCCAAATTCTACCTCTAGTGTTACCTTATTTTTCTTATCGGGTTCTTTCATTTTACTCTTCTTGAGGCTGATTGTAGTAAATAATCTTTCGGGGTTTGACAAGTGTTTCTCTCGATTTCTTTTCTTGATCGAACTACTCCATCTTCTCCCTCCCTCAGTCAGTTTGTTGTTTGACTGAATACCTTCTTTTCCCTTCTCTGCTCTTTTTCCCTCTCTCAATCGTTGCTCTCTTAGACTGAATACTCTTTCATTTCCTCCATAAACCTTTGTCGAATACTTGCTAGCTCTCTCAATAAGTTTTGAGCTGTCATCACCTCCTTTTGTGCATTCGTCGAATATCCCTTGTCTCTTCTCCCTCTCTACTCTTTCGGCTTTCTTCAAGTTTCCCTCCTATATTGCCAGCCGAATACGCTCTTCTCTTATGGCCGAATCTCTCTATGTACGCGATTAAGGGGTGTGATTGTACCATCTTGTGCCTCGGTTTTAGGGTGTGCTTTTGTAGGCTGAATACTTCTATCTACCATTCTTAGTTCCACGTTTTGGTAAGTTGTTTCACTTGGTTCAAGTTATTTATGTTTATGGTAATGCTTAACAAGATTCGTCGGTAATGTAGATTTTTGCCAAGGATCTTGAAGTCAATCTTGGTCAGCGGTTTAAGTTCGATAAACCACATTCGTTTAATCAAGGCACGTAACAATTATCATTTTGGGATTAAGTGTTAATAAGAGGGCGTTTAACCTTAGTGATTAAAGGACTAACGGAGTGTTGTAACTGAATATAGGTTTGGCGCTCGTGGGCTTCTGCGCGTTTTCGGAAATAGGTGTGTAATCACATTACTACAATATTAAATCGGTAAAAGCTAAAATAGGTGACTATCGACACTACACTAGCGTGCGCTCACCCCATGTGGGCGTAAGATCATCAAGGTCGGCCATGAGCGATTTCATGGCTTGAGGCCGAATTGGGCCATGGTGGGCCAAAATGGGCCATGTAGGCCCCACACAGGTAAACCACATGAACGTGTGGAGAACATTGGGCCCAGTTGTGTAATCCACACAGCCAAGGCCATTTCTGGGCTATGTGGGCCACATGGGCGTGTGGGCCTACATGGGCCGCATTATGGGCTTTGGGCCCATTTTCACTGTTTGATTGTTAAGGTTGCACGGGTCTTCCTAGACGACTATGGACCTACTATTGGGCCGGTAAGTATACATAGATCCCTAAAATTGATAAAATGACAATTATGCCCTTATGAGATGTATGACTGATTAAGCATGCCATTTTATGTATATTGCATACATGTACGATATTATGATATGTTGCATGGGGATGGGTTTATTATGATTGGAGGAAGTGTACTGTACTGGCAGCTCTGCTGCAAACACTGTTTAGTGCCGCAGCTGGTGCTATTTTGGAGTGTAGGGATGGGTGGGTTGATTTTATCCCCATATGGAGTGTAAGGCTGGACAGCGTGGAGTGTAGAGGCTGGTTGGGTTGGATTTTTTATTGCATATTTGTACTGTTACTGTTACTAAAATGGGCTAAGGCCCACACTAATACTGATACTGATATGGGCTTAGGCCCAGACTGTATTTGCCTACCGCATGATTGACTGTATGTTTAAGGGATTACACACTGAGTTTTCGTAAACTCACCCTTCTGTTTATTTTCGTAGGTAATCCCCAGTCTTAGGCAGGTCGGTCCTACAAGGGACTCAAAGGTGGCCACACAACTACATGGACTTCCTTATTAAATTTTAAATTATTATTATTTTAAATCGGGTATCTTTTTATGTAATATGGCCCTATAAATTTTTAATCTTTAATTTGGGCTTTTAATTATTTTTATTCATAACGGCTAGCAATAGGATAAGACGCGATTTTTTCAAAAGACTGATGTTCTCCAAAAATACCAAGAATATGTAATTGTTTAATAGCTTCCGCAAGAGATAACGTTTTAAAATTTAAAGATGTTTTAACATGAGTAACATTTTATGAATGACATGTTTTAAAAACATCATCAAGAATATGTAACAAAGGTAAATATGGAAAAAGGGTTTTCTTTCGATATCAAACTTTGCGAAAAACACTCCTATGTGACATCTCCTGACTCAACCAAAACGTCAAGGTCGGGTTTGGGGTGTTACACCAATTATCATCAAGCATCATATATCCATCAATAAACATATAACCAAAGCTATATGCACATATGAATACACAACCAAATCAAAATGGCTATATACAAAACCAAAACATTAACATTTACAAGCCATTACAAAACTATATATCAAAATGACCATAATCCTATACATGCCATATACTCAAAATACTTAAGGTTCAAAAGTACCAAGGTGGTAATTGGATAGTGTGATGAAGTCTCCGACAATCCCGAATTCAAGCTAGCTTTAATTTCACTATAAAACACAGAAAATAAATAAAGTAAGCTATAAAACTTAGTAAGTTCGTATAATAATAAATTCAATAAGCGACAAATATACAATTCAACCAATTGAATATATCGACATATAACTCATATTAACTAACAAACCTTTCACATATTCAATCATAAGATTTTTTAAAAAAATTGCAGTTTTATTTGGTTCAAAGCTCATACGTTTCGTGTACATACCTGTATGATCTCGTATCAAACTTATACTCAACCACATTTTTGACATATACACCCATTGAACCATTCGGAATACTATCAGATACTCGGGAATCTCGCACCCTAAGTGCCACATATATAGCCGAAGCTATCTCAATCTCGTATCATATATAATGCTCACTCTTGAGCTATCAACGGGTTTGGTCACACAAGCTGATGGTCATGGCGAAGCTACACGGTGCTGCTCACACTAGCTGATGAATAATCGCAACACATGCCGGATAACTCAGCCACCAGTAGGATGTACGGACCAGAACCCAAATCACATAACCCCTAATGACATGTTATTCGTATCTTAATCTATTCCTAAGGTTCAACCGGTATTTCTCACTTGCCAAATTGTCTTCGAACATGTCCGTAGAGTTGTACTCACAATTTATGAAATATCAAAGCATTTAAAATACATTTATAACAAAGCTTAATACATACAAACTTACCTCGAATGTAAAACCAACGTAATAAGTCGATTAATCCGAAACCTTGTTCTTTCCCCGATCTAAATCCATATTTCACCTTTCTTAATCTAAATAATATCAAATTTAGCTTATTTAATTACCACTTTATTCAATTTAGTCCAAAATACATATTAAGGTAAACTTACACTTTTGCCCCTAATATTTCACATTTATTACAATTTAGTCCTTATCTCATAAAAACACAAATTCATGCAATTCAACATAAACCCATACTATCCAAATTTCAATTAGGTCCCTAATAGTCCATTTTTTCATTTATTTCACAATTTAACCATGAAATTTACACATTTCACAATTTAATCCCCAATTGGATATTTTACTAAAAATCACTTAATAAATGTTGTTTATTTAAGAACAAGCATGCATTTTCTACCATTAAACATTAAAATACAACAACATTCATCAATGTAAAAACCCTAAATCTTTAAAAGTTTTGCAAAATAGTCCCTGGGCTAGCTAGACTAGGCTGCAATGATCACAAAAACATAGAAATCATTAAAAATGAGACAAAAATGATACCTAATTGCATGGATTTAAAGTGGCCGAATGAAGAACCCTAATATCTTGTTTTTCTTCTTTAATTTCGGTGGACATAGGAAACTAAAGATGAAGACTTGTTTTTGTTTTATTTAATTGAACTTGAATAATCAAATTACAAATTTAACCTTAAGTTAAAACATTAAAATCACTTAAAATATGTCCATAAATGTCCACTAACCTTAACAATGGTCTAATTACAGCATAAGGACCTCCTCCATTTAATCTCTTAGCTATTAAACCCTTTTAGCTTATAAAACTTCAATTTTTCACTTTACACGATTTAGTCTTTTTTGTCAAATTAACAAATCAAACGATAAAATTTCTTAACGAAGTTTTTCACACAATCATTTAATCATACTATAGACCTCAAAATAATAATAAAAATAATTATTTTCACTTCGGATTTGTGGTCCTAAAACCATTATTTCGATTTGACTAAAAACGGGGTGTTACAACTCTCCCCATTAAGGAATTTTCATCCCTGAAAATCTTACCAGAAAAGAGGTTAGGGTACTATTTTCTCAAAGCTTCCTTAGGTTTCCATGTGGCTTCTTCAACCTCGTGACGTTGCCACAACCCTTTCAACAAAACTATGCATTTATTTCTCAATTCTTTAACCTCTCGAGCTAAAATTCTGATCGGTTCTCCGTTATACGACATGCCAAGTTGAATTTCAATATCTGTCAGAGAAATTACATGCGATGGATCCCATTAATATTATCCCAACATCAATACATGAAATAAATTGTGAATCTTTTCTAACTCTGACGGTAAAGTTAATCGATATGCCACTGGCCCTATTCGTTCAATAATCTCATATGACCCGATAAAGCGCGGACTCAATTTGCCTTTGCAACCAAATCGAAGAATCTTTTGCCATGGAGATACTTTCAGAAATACTTTGTTGCCGATTTGAAATTCAATGCCTTTTCTTTTCAAATCCACGTATGATTTCTATCGATCTGAAGCTGCTTTCAGACTGTTTCAAATTACTTTCATTGTATCTTCAGTGTCTCTAATTAAATCAACCCCGTGAATCTTTCTGTCACTAAGCTCAGTCCAATACAATGGAGTTCGGCATTTACAACCATATAAAGCTTCGTTATATGCCTTTGATGTGTATAAGTATAGTTGGGTTGAAGAGTAACAAAAGCCTTGTTGAGCTGACGATAATCAATACAAAGTCTCATTGATCCTTCTTTCTTCTTTACGAACAACATTGGAGCACCCCAGGGAAAAAAACTAGGTCATGTAAAACCTCCATCTGTTAACTCTTGCAACTAAGCTTTCAATTCTTTCAATTCTTTCAATTCTGTTGGAGCCATTCTGTACAGAGCTATAGATATCGTTGATGTTCCTAGTACTAATTCAATGGCAAAGTCGACCTCTCTGGTTGGTAGCAACCCCGGTAACTATTCTGGAAATTGAATTAGTACTAGGAACATCAACGATATCTATAGCTCTGTACAGAATGGCTCCAACAGAATTGAAAGAATTGAAAGAATTGAAAGCTTAGTTGCAAGAGTTAACAGATGGAGGTTTTACATGACCTAGTTTTTTTCCCTGGGGTGCTCCAATGTTGTTCGTAAAGAAGAAAGAAGGATCAATGAGACTTTGTATTGATTATCGTCAGCTCAACAAGCCTTTTGTTACTCTTCAACCCAACTATACTTATACACATCAAAGGCATATAACATAGCATCGATTTAATGATTAATCATCTTCATTTAAGACATAATTATAACATTTAAATGCCATCATCCATGTGTTCCACATATATTATACCACATCTAAACACACCAATTCTAATTCATTTAGCCTTGTCATTGTGAAGACTACATTTACCTTTATACTATGATTATCAACTTACCAATTAATCTAAACTTCATCATCAAGCATTCTTATTCTAGGCATTATATTATTATTACCATATCACACATTTATTCCATGGCTGTGACCACTTCGATTGGTCATAATGCATTCATCAAGCACATATGTATATATACCATGACACAATCCATTCTTAGCAAACAAGCGTGACCACATCACATGAAATCCTAGCACATGCATTCACATAACCACATCTCAAGACATTAGCATATATAAATAGGCTTATAAACCCATGACCAATATAAGCCACATCTCATGGCTATAAATAATGAATCAATATAAGATAACATCTTTGGCCAAATCATAAGAACACATATCATAATAACTAAGCCTCTATACATGCCACTCACTCGAAAACATTTAAGACCTTCAGTACCCCGAATTGATAATTTGATAGTGTGATGCTACCTCCGAAAATCTCCAACCCCGAGCCAACCTAACAACACTAAACGAAATAGAAGAAGGGAGTAAGCTTTAAAGCTTAGTAAGCCCGTATGAAAATAATAAGCATTTCATGCAATTTCTTTACTTAAACCAATAATGTAAACACAACATAACATAATTCACAAGTATTTCATGGTTATACATACATACTTTCCATTCACAACTCTTACCACACATTTACCCTCCCATGTTGTAACTGATGAACACATAATTTATACATTACCCCATACTCATCACTCTTTCAAACATAATTCAACACAAGATGATCAAGTGTCTTAATCATATTGTAATTCATATCATTAGCATAGTGTACAAAAAAGTCTTATAATCATGATTAATTCATTTACATCTTATCAGGATCTTATAATCATAACTTTCTCTTGTACAACATTACCACATGTTCATCACATATTAAGCTCATTACTCAAGAGTTTTGAGTAGGTACCTGTACTATCTCACATTATAATCACTTACTTTCTCATCTCTGATATACTCAATGGATTATGCTTTGAACTTCTTTTTGGACTACCCGTTGAATACTTTAAATAATATTGGATACATCAGAAGCTTGCACCTAAGTGCCTCATGTATAGCCAATGCTACTTCATATCTCAAATCACATGTTGCTCATTTACGAGCTACTCACGGGTCATGCAGGCTGTCAGGTATCCAAAACACATGTAGGTCTACCTCACCATTAATAGCATATACGAGACCAGTACCTGAACGCCAAACCATGTGTCACATATATCACGAATTCAGACCAAAACTCAATGAGTTCAGATGTCACGTATATCATGAACTCAGACCACAACTCAATGAGTTCAAATCACATAGTTCCTAGTCACATGTCAGTTGTATCCTAAACTATTCCTAAGGTTCAAACGAGATTTCCTTAATTAGACGTCTTCGTTGAACTTGTCCAGTGGACTAATCACATAACTGATGACAATGATTAATCACATAATTCTTCATAATGATAATAATAGAGATAATCACATTTAAACATGAAATTACATCTCATCA
This sequence comes from Gossypium hirsutum, assembly GCF_007990345.1. NCBI lineage: Eukaryota > Viridiplantae > Streptophyta > Magnoliopsida > Malvales > Malvaceae > Gossypium > Gossypium hirsutum. The sequence goes on from NC_053434.1 coordinate 46,059,274, forward strand.
CAATGTCATCAAGTATCATAGACATATTTTAGATCATATCATTGTATAGTGTATCATAAAATCTTATGGTCATTTCCGTAATACCGTACTCCATAGCATTCACATTTCATTTTAATAATAAGGAATTTATCGTAATTATATTAAATAAACATTTATACATGTACAATTAAATGCTTATTAAACATATGAACTTACCTCGATACCAAAAATGGTTAAAAAGACCTAACCGTCAAATACGCGTTTTTCCCTTATTCTAGGTCCAAACCTCATTTTCCTTGATCTAGAATATCACATTTAGCTTATTTATTAGTCACATTATTCATTGCGACCCAAAAATCGTATTATGACAAAATTACGTTTTTTCCCCTAAACTTGGTCATATTTACATTTTTGCCCCTAGGCTTGTAAAACGAAATTTATTCAATTTATTTAATGTACAAGCCCAGCCGAATCATTTCCAAAACTATAGCAGCCCACAATTTCCACTAAATCACACTTTTATGACATATTTTATAACTTTTACAAATTAGTCATTTTAGGCATTTTTACCGAAAACTACTTAGTAAAAGTCATTTAACACACAACAAATATTCATATTCTTCCATTAAACATTAAATTACACACATGTCACACATGGGTAAATTTTTAAACATGAACCCTACTTCAAATCAAGGATAGAAATAGGTAAATCTTGTTACGAGGATTTCAAAAACGTGAAAATCATTAAAAACGGGGCAAGAATGGACTTACTATGGAGCTTGGAAAGCTTGAACAAAACTCTAGCCATGGTGGTCTTCAAAATTTCGGCCAAGGGGTTGAAGATGATCAAAATTTGGCCTTTATTTTGTTTATTTAATCATTTAATTACTAAATGACCAAAATGCTCCTAACTTAAAAATATTCTATTTCACCTATTTCATGTCCATTTTTGTGCAAAAAATTAACCAATAGTCTAATCACCATTTAAGGACCTCCAATTTAAAATTTCATAACAATTGAACACCTCTAACATGTAGAACTCAACTTTTTCAATTTTTACAATTTAGTCTTTTTGACTAAATTGAGTGCCCAAACGTTAAAATTTTCGAATGAAATTTTCAAAAAATCATTCCGTGAAATTGTGACCATAAAAATATAATAAAAATAATTTTTTTCTCGTCAAATTTGTGGTCCCAAAACCATTGTTCCGACTAGGCCCAAAATTGGACTGTTACAACTCTCCCCCCTTTAGGGATTTTCGTCTCTGAAAATCATACCAAAAGAAATTGTTTTCAACTCTCATGAATTACGTCCACTAGTTTCTCGAAATCACAAATCAAATCAACCTCGTATATCTCTTTCTAATCACCTTTGAACTTTAATACACAGTGTCGGAGCATATTGTCAAAGTTTTGACTTACTCTCTCAGACTTACCACCGATTTACAGATGTGTTGCAGTGCCAAGATACAACTGTGTACTCATAGTTTCCTGTAGCTTTTTCCATAATTGGGATACAACCTTCGAATCTCAATCCGAAATAATGGAGACTAATACTTTGAATAATCGAATAATCCTAGAAACATCTTACTTGGCTGGTTTGTTAAACAAGAAATCTGTACACGAACGATCAATCACAATCCGATAACATCTTCTTTTTTGGAGATAAAGATAATTAAGATACGAAATCTATAGTGTTTCCATCTCATTTTCATTCTTGAATCATCACTGATTGTGATAGTCTTGAATACTCTTGGAATTCGGCTTTTACCTGTTGACAAATTGACATTGAACACATGCTCAAAAACAACCTGTAACATACACAATTACTAGAACATCAACTTCATATGACTGCACATTTTATTACTCTCTGGATGAACAGACAAGCCACTACTGTGAACTTCGTATAAAATTTTTTTGCATAAGCCCCAGATTCTTTGGTACACAAATTCCATCTCAGAATAATAATAACAAGAATCAGGTCCTGTAACGGCCTAATTTTCAGTGGTGTCGGAAATGGTGATTTGAGATCACTAAATCTGACAAATAAGATTGAACAAGATAGTAATTTAATATTTATGAGTCAAGTAAGAATTTAGAAGAATTTGTGAAATGGTGAAATTAGTGAATTAAAAGAATTTATTAGGTCAAACGGGTCAAAAACGAGGTATCGAGACCTCGAATTTGAAAATCAAGCTATAAATATTTTTATAAATATTTATGAAGTTTCATTTAGCTAGTATTAAAGTTTGGTTGAGAAATTTTAACGATTAGGTAGTCAATTAAATAAAAAGGACTAAATTGTAATAAAAATAAATTTTGCTAAAAGGATTAAATAGCTCAAGTGTTAAAAGAAGGAAGATTTAAAGGGAAATTAAGCCTAAAAGTGAATAGGCTGGACGGCAAAGGCAAGAAAATCAGCAGAAAAATAAGGGAAATAAGGGCAAAATTGGGAATTTTACAACTTTAACATATAAAATAAGAAACAAAATTGAAGAATCTAGAGATCTCTTCATATTTTATCAGCCAAAACGCCATAGAAGGTCTGGAGAAAGTTGGTTTTTCATATTTTTACATCATGTAAGTTTAATTCTTGCTTTTTCTTGATAATTTTTATGTTTTTGTGACTTTTACAACTAGGTCCATATGTTTAATTCATTAGTTTTTGATTATATGCATAATTTTGAAAGTTGCCATGAACAAGTGCTGAAATTTTATGATGATTTATCATGGAATTGAGGTTTTAATTTTATTATATGATGATTTTATGAAGAGATTTTTTTGAGAAATAAATATTTAGGACTTAATTCTGAAAGTTGTGAAATTAGGGTTTTGTGATGAAACTTTGAATGTCAAAAGCTATGAGATAGTTTATAATTTTTAAATAAAGTGTTATTTGAGAAGAAAAAGTTCAATTGTTTAATAAATTGAGCAGGGACTAAATTGTAAAAATTGAAAAGTTTAGGGTAATTGTGTAATTTCGAAAATTTAAGGGTATAAATTATGAAATAGAATAGAATTGAAATGGATGCTAATGAAGGAATGATTTTATAATTATAGATAAAGAAAACGAACTGAATCGTGGAAAGGAAAAAAATTAAGAATAGTCCCTAAATTTCTACGACTTTTGCAAATTAGCCCAGGTAAGTTCATATGGCAAAGTTCAATGTTTTGTTATGAAAATCTTATGATTGTTAAAGTATTTTATTGTTGATGAATACTATCAATTTGCATTAACTAATAAATAATGTGTAAGTAAAAGTACAAATTAGTAAGAACAATGGATTTGAGTGCTTCTATTCTGTGACCCTGATGAATTGACGAAAAATATGTGATAAGTGCGCCCGTTTAAGACCATAGCTAGGCTATGGCATCGGTGCAATGTGATAATGTGACTCCGTGTAAGACCATAGCTGGGCTATGGCATCGGTATAATGTGATAATGTGATTCCATATAAGACCATGTCTGGGATATGGCTTCGGTATGATATGTGAACCGTGTAAGACCATGGCAAGGCTATGGCTTCGGTGTGTGATGCGTAACAATGAGAAATTCCATAGTTTACTATGGCAATGTGATAATGGAGCACTCAATTCCCTTATTGTTCCCTAATTTGACAATGAAGTAAATGAGAAATGGGCCTAAGGGAGTTAAATTGTGAGTAGCCATATGGAAATTATTCAAATGAGTTATTAATGAAATTTTGATTTGGAGGATGAAATAGTTAAACTAATAGATATATGATTGTGTACAATATTTGATAAGATTTGTGTTTTTATGCCTATGAGCTTACTAAGCTTCAATAAGCTTACTTGTGTGTGTTTGATAATTTCTTTTGTAGATTGAATTAAAGAGAAGTTGGTAGATCGGATCAACACAACAAGGCACACTATTCAGATCAATTCCGGTAGTTTTTGTTTTATGTTTAAAGATTTATATGGCATGTATAGAGTTTGAATGAATTGAAGAAAATATGTTATAAACTAGTTAACAATATTTGTACTAAAACAGTTTTTGGTAAGTAGCAGTAGTTTGAATTTGAAAATTCACCATAAATTGTGGAAATTGAGTTAAGGCTGAGAAAAAAATGAGATTAAAGCCTAATGAGTCTAGTTTCATATAGAGGAAACGATGCATGCAATTGGATTTTATGTTATGAGATATTTAAATTGTTGTGAGATAGAGTCTGAATGACTTCGAGTTCCCTTGTTCTAATTTGTAAAAATCATTAAAAATTGAAAAAACATAATTATGAGTCATACTGTATATGTATGGATTCCTCATTGGGTTTATTTCTAAGAGAAACAAACGGCATGTTATTTGAATTCTGTACAGGGAGAAATTTGGTTCGTAGTGCACAGGGGTCAAAGTAGCCAAACCCTGAAACAGGGGAGAATTTAACTAATAAATTGTACTAATTGGACCAACCAAAAATTATATAAAAAAAATTGGTAACTAGATAAGTGAGTCTAAATTCGGAGAAAATTTACAGATTTGAATTTCGAGTTTTATAACTCAAGATATGATTTTTTTAGCAACTATGACGCAGTTGGACAGCTTGTCTGAAAAGTATGATATAAATTATCTGAATTTGGTTAAGTGCTCAAATAAGTTTAGTAGTGCCTTGTGCTCGACTCCGGCGACGGTCTCGGGTAAGGGGCGTTATAGGTCCAACCTGAACTTCAGAATCAAAAGTCAATCCTCACTGTACTCATTTAGCTCATCACTCACTAGCACATTTCTGAGTTTTTCAAACTTGCAAAGAAAACATCACTTTAGCTTTTTATTTAGCTAAAATCAGATCATCATCAAATAAGATCAATCCAGTAACCAATACTCACAAAAATAATTAAGGATTTTCCATCCAGGCATCTGTAACTATAACTACTTTCTCGGAGATTGATCGATAATTACTAGAAATCTTTCAATATCTAAATCCATTAACAATATCTCAAACTTCAGATCTTTTTCTGTAACATTAGATACTTTAAACCATTAGGATAAGGAAGCATATGACATTTTCCATCGAACACACGATATCATCGAATTTACAACATAGACATAAAAGTGGCCATCTCTAAATCACTAGTCGAATAGTTCTTTTTAATGTGATATTAACCGTCTGAAAACATGAACCATCACTTTACATTATAGTAATAGAACACATTCTAATCTGTTCACTAGTGCATCACTGAAAAAAATCATAAATTCATTACTCAATTCAAACTGAACTCAAACCCAGAGCTTCAGTTAATAATACCTTCAATTGCTTTCAACGTTGCTAACATGCACAAACCATCTGAATTTTCATAAATGTGACAACCATATCATTCATAATAACATCATCAGATTAGAACAAATCTAGTAGGTATATCTCGGTATCATACTCTCTAGAATATCAATCCTTCATTTAGACTATCCATCGATATACTCATGAATGCACAAAATTTATTACCATAACTTCAACACCCCCTAACCCATATCCATCGCCGGAGTGGGGTTATGAGGCATTACCAAACTGTACACAGCTTAAGTAAGTTAAACATTACTATTCATGTTTAAGATAATACAAATTCAATTGTACAAATCAAATGTGCTTTTCCTTTAACACCCAAATAATTAAAAAATTATAACATAGATTATTATATGATAGTTTCATGCACATATCTTAAGACATTAGATACATATTTCAATTACATGCTAACATACCACTTTAAATTAATAAATAACAAACATATTTTTAATACAATATATAATACACATTTTACTATACCACTATGAAACATTAATTAAACAAAAAATACAACCCATAATACACCCCATTCACATGCTAATTTCATACATAATTAACACTCATATAACCAAATATACATTCTCATATCATTGATGAATATACTTAACTTTACTTATGGCCATTCGATTATAATATTAACTCTACATTTTTTTACTATTCAAGCGGTCATAATTTAAATCACCAAATATATATATACAAGAATCATACCAATCCATGTCATAAAATATGCCATAAAAACACATCAAAATATTTTAATAACATAATCGAATATACATTATAACTAACATAACTTCTTGATTGAATTACATAACAAACATATCAAGCACATATGTTCTTTGTATTGAGTTCATTAACTTGAACTAATTATATTGCAAATCATATCTTCGCAATACATCAATATAAAACCACAACCGAAATATTTTTTGTTTCTATATAATCATAATTCAACTCATTACCAAAACACATGACCAATCACATCAATACATATACTTCAAAATAATGTATATGTCAAACTAATGCATCATATGCAAGAATGTAAATATATATAAAAAAGTTGAACTATTAATCAAATATATTCATTATCTCATTTCAACATTTATTCAAATATACCCATCAACTAATTTTAAACCATTACTAACACATATAAAACATAATCAAATCATATTAACCAAAGGTAGCAAAACAAACATAATTCATACTATTATATATATATATCTTAGCCGATTCACTCAAACCACATCCAAAATCATCAACCAATTTCAATGCACAAAACACATATCAAAAATACAATTCATTCATGGCACATAACATTATAACCAAAATGAACTTAAACCATAATCAAACATAACCAAATTCAAGCATAGAAGTTAAGCCATTTTCGCATGGCTTAAATTATACAAAAACCAAAATCCAACAATTCAAAAGTATAATTGATCGCGTGATTCATAACAAGTGATAAATATTTATAATGAAGATCAAACCTAGACTAATTATTATCATGACGAAAAGGCAAGCGCACCTATCGAACAATAGTATAGTAATGGCAAGACCGGGATATCGTACCCAAGGGAACCAAAAGTACTAGTAATAACTATCTTTTGATTATCTAGCCTAAGAATAACAGGGTTTGTTTATTAAACTAATTATCTAAACTAATTAACTAATTTAATTAAAGCAAAGAGAAATTTGGAAAAAGACTTAAAGAAAAGCAATTGATAAAAAAGACACTCAAGGAGGAATCCACCTAGATTTCACTTGTTATCTGACTCTGAACCAGATGTTTTATTCATTTGAATTGATCTGTGAGATTCCCTAACCTATGTTATTATCCCTTTCGAGGCTAATAACGTCTAACCCTCAGTTGAATTAATCGAAATTTCTTTCTTAATTAAAACTCCTAGGGAAGCAGTAAATCACTCTATGGACTCCCATATTAGGTTTCACCCTAATCCGACAAAATTTCGTAACCCTATTTCTTGGCGTTCGATCAACTCCACTCAATTATGCTAAATCTACTCTTAGGCAAGGTCTATTCCTCCTCTGCATAAGCATATCAAAACATGAATTAATACCCGGAATATTAACTCAAGCATTAAGAACACATAATTAAGAATAAATCAAGTATTTATCATACAGTTCAGATAATAATAACAAGATCCATCATAGGTTTTATCCTCCTTAGGTATCTAAGGGGTTTAGTTCATAATAAAATAAGAGTACATCTCAAAAGTATAAAAATAACAAAACATGAAGAAAACTCTAACAACCCCTGAAGGAATTCTGATGGAGATCTTCAGTCTTGGAGTAGCTCCGGCTTTTGGGATGGATCGTCTGGCTTTCTTCAAGTAATTCCTGGCGTGTGGTTCTATATTCTAGAAATTTTCTGGAAGAGGCCCCCTTTTTAGGTCACACTTAGGGTGTTTATATAGGCCTTGGATTAGCTTTCTTCCACCCTAAGTATCCTTTTTTGTGTAAAATACAACTCTTTGAAAAAGGGACACGCCCTTGTGCCACGACCGTGTGACGTGATTGCCAGGTCGTGTTCGCTCCGTTAAATTGAACACAGTCGTGTGGGCTCAATGGCCAGGCCGTGTGAATCGTGTAAACCTTGGTCGACACCCCCGAAGGCCACAAGCGTGTGAGATGCCCATGAGGCAAGGCTTAGGCCGTGTCATCTTCTTGATTTGGTCTGTTTTGTCTATTTTTTGCTCGTTTCTGGCTCCTTTTGACTCTTGGGGCTCTCCTGAGTACAAAACATGAAATAACCGGAATAAAAGCACCAAAATCCATAAATCTAGTAATAAACATCCATAAATATGCTAAGTATTTGGGGTATAATTATGTATAATATGGCGTTTATCAAATACCCCTACACTTAAGCATTTGCTTGTCCTCAAGCAAAATTCTCATTTACTGCTAGAATTCATTCCTTTCAATCGCATAAGCATTACTGATAATGTTACAAATTATTCCACGGAAAATCATACAGCGAGAATTCAACTATAGGGGCTTTAAAAACCTCAAACAATCTAAATCGAATACTTTGATAACAAAATTATAGGTAATCTCCTTCCTTCAAGTAATTAACTTTAGTCCTAAATATATAAGAGATGACATCCTCACTAAAGATTTGCTCAAATCACTCAAAGTGTTTAAGGTTCAAGATTAAGCAGTTAATTGTCTAACATGAAAAGTTATTACCATAGGCTTGCATGAAAATCAAATCTTCACCACTTGTAAATGATATGATACACTAATCAAAAGGTCTTTGCATGGTTGTAATGGGGTTTAGGTAACAGGTATGTATACAAGCTGAAGAGACAAGGGTTAGAATCGAGATAATTTCAATATGTTACCCCACTATCAAAAACTTAATTACTGAACCACAAAGAAATATCTAGAACTGTTTTACATGAGTTCATGACAACTTTAGCTTGCTGAGAATTACAATAATAATACTGAGTTTTTTTTATCATACAAACCAAGTCAATACAATATAGAAATAATACTTCATGATTCAGTAACAAAAAATGGTGAACATAGTGAGGTAACAATATTAAATTTAATTTCGATAAAAATAAAAAAATAAAAAAATTAAGTAAGTGGATTTCAACAATAATAGGTTAATGGGTTAATGATGAAGGTTAATAAAAAAAAAGTTAGTAGGTTCAAATTGGGTTCACTAAGGGTTTAATTATGTGGGAAGACTTTTTATGGAGTAAATGGGTTAAATCCTAAGTGCCTTTATCATCTCAGTATATCAAATCATACGTGTGATCTCAACATGTATAATCGAAGCAAGTTCTAGAATAACAGTTCAATGTTGACACACTCAAACCACAAAAGAAGTGAGCAAGAAAGAAAGCTATATGCTCAAAAGGCTCAAAAATCTCACAAAAAATTTGGGTTTTTGATGTCATTCCTGTAACACCCCTTACTCGTGTTTGACGCCGGAACAGGGTACGAGGCATTACCAGACTTAATCACTAATCATTGTATAAAAATCGATTCATAATTAATAACATAATCAATACTATCTACATTAAATGACTTTATACAATAGAGACCTTCAAATAACATAGGTCAGTATTTTAAGCCAATTCCTAGCAACTTAATAACAATTAAACGAGTCTCCATACATGCCAAAGACTTAAAATACTTTAAAACCTTTATATATCGATCAATAGTTTGATAGTGTGATGTAAACTCCGGCGACCTCCAACTCGAGCTAACATCTGCGACACTATAGGAAAAAGGAAAGGAAGGGAGTAAGCATTATAGCTTAGTAAGTAAGTATGTAAATATGAATAAACAATACATTATCATACTTTAAACAAAGTCACAATATGTTCCCGGAATATTACCATCACAAACACACATACTTTCACTATTACAATCATAAATAGGTTCAAAATAAGCTATCTAGCAGAGTACCAGCAACTAAATTATTTATTTCTAGAGCTAATAGAACTCCAAATTACAAAATGTTAATTTTCCTTAAAACTAGATTCACATATATTCTTACCATAAAATTTTCAAAATTAACACATTTCACCTATGGGTATTTTTCCAAATGCGAACCCTGGCTTAAATTATTGCTAGAATAAGCTTAATCAAGTTATCGGGATTCCAAAATAGTAAATAACTTGAAAAATGGGGCTAGAACGGACTTACTATTGAGCTTGGAAAGCTTGAAAACCCTAGCCATGGCTTCCCCCATGCTAATTTCGGCCTCCATGAAAAAGATGAGTCAATTTTGGCTTTATTTTCCCTTTTTATTTCTTTTAATTACCAAATGACTAAAATGCCCTTAAGGCCTTTCTTTAAAATTTTGTCCTATTCATGCCCATTTTTGTCCAAACGAAATATAATGGTCTAATTACCATTTAAGGACCTCCTCTTTAAACCCCCATTTCAATCAAGTACTTATGAATTAGAACACATATTTTGTAACTTTTGCAATTTAGTCCTAAAAGTCCAATTAAGCACTTTATCAGTAAAATTACTTAACGATATTTTTACACAATATTTTAATCAATAAATAAACCTTAAAACTTAATCGGAATAAAATTTTTGACTTTGAATTCGTGGTTCTAAAACCATCATTCCATTTAGGCCCTAAATCGGGCTGTTACAGCAACTTCTGCAAATAAGCCCTAATAGGCAAATTAAACATGCAATCTATAAAATTTCTTATCAATACTCTAACACATGCATCTAATCACCCAGTAAATCATAAAAATTAATTGAAATAAAATTTTCTATCTCAGATTTGTGGTTTCGCAACCACTATTTCATTTAGGCCCTATTTCGAGATGTTACAATTCCTGTATACTTAAGATTTCAAGATAATACCTCAATTTAGGAAAAATAGTCTAAAAATTTTTATTTCTCAAAAGATCAACTTATCATGCTCGATTCTTTAAGGTCCTATAATCAAATAATCATGCACAATTCCCTTGGTCTAATTCATGACATATCAACAATAATTATAGATCAATCAGAATTCATTCTATCAATATTATGAGAAAATCACTTAAGCACAAGACCAACTTCAGGGATTTGAGAATAATGCAAAAAGTTAGGTTTCATGTTCAACCCCCCACACTTAAGATGTACATTGCCCTCAATGTACAAAGATAGATTATTCAAAATAAAGAAAATCATAAGAGGAAAGGAGGTGAAACTCCCTGTTATATAGATCCGGAGCTTGATTCTAAGGCTGAAGTGTTTGGGGAAAGTAGTAGCTGCCATTGTTCTTGGCTAGATGAAGAAATTGGGTCATTGAACATGGCAGTTGTGAGGTATTGTTTCCCATTTGTTTCGTCATTCCGTAAAATATTCCTAGCAGTTTTGCTTGGAAGTCTGTAGAATCATGAAGAGCTTATTAAGAGTTGGTGTGGAAAAGAGGGTAGTGGGATTAATTGTTAGAAATACCAAAAAATGAAAAAAATAAAATTTACTAATATAGACATGTCTTTCAAATTAAAGTAATAAAATTGAAATAAAAAAATAAAAAGAAAAATAAAAATAAAATAAAATAAATAAAAAATAAGAATAAAAAGATAGGAGGATTCAATGATCCTCGTCAGTGGGGCCCTTAGGTGGTGGCATTAGGCTGGCGACGTGAAAGTGTTGGCACAGCTGTTGTATCATGGCCTGTATATCGTCCATCTATCGGTCCCGTCGCCAACCTCTCTCATGAATCATCTCGAACTGTGTAGTGCAATACTGCTTGATGTGGGTGAGTCAGTCGGAAAAGTGTACCAATGAAGCAGGCTCATGAACTGGTCGTTCCCTAGGTGGCACGGTGGAAGGCTTCTCATGCTGTGGGGGAATATCATTAGGAATGTCCTCAAGATCCTCCTCGTCAATGGCATGAGAGAGACGGTACTGAAGAGGATCGGTTCTATGTCGGCGCTCGATCATCCTAATGTGCAACATAGTCGTGATGCCCTGTGGGGACATCTGACCTATCAGTGTAAGCACTGATGACTGGGCCATGGTGTTGAGGAGACCGAAGTGTTTGGCAAGGTGCGTCACGTAGGGGCCGATGGAGATCACTTCCTTCCTATGCCACTCGGTCTGATGGCGAATGGCGAAAGTAATGAAGTATGCCATGTCAGTCACGTGTGCATTCGCAATGCACCATAAATAGTAGGCATTGTAGGTGTTGACGACGTTGGTGCTCTCTCTCCTTCCGGTCAAGGTGTGTGCCAATATGGCATGAAGATAGTGTAGGGAAGGAGCGAGAGCTGAGGCTTTCGAGCGGCTGAGGTCGTAGGTGGAAGAGAGTGGTGCCACAGCTTTCCAGCACAAGGAGGGAGAAATGTGGATATTTCGTGGTAGTGCATTCATGTCTTCCTCCTCCATGAACTCTTCAGTGTAAAGCCTAGAGCGACTCCAAACTCTGGGACACTCATCGCGCGAACTAGACCGCCTAATCGGCAGTGATTGGTGCCTGGGTCATCATTGTTCGTCATCACCACCTGTAAATGAAAAGTAGAGCATAATTTTAAAGTTAGCTCTAAATAAGTGGGCTCGGTAGTAGCGAAGAACCGTTCCCATGGGTTTGTGGACAGGAGGGCGCGGATGGCATCAGCTAGCTGAACTTGCTCTAAGGTAACCCAGTCAATGCAGCGACCTGTAGTGAGGGGTCGTGCATGTAGTATCTGAAATAGCTCCTCCTGTGTAGCTTGTAGAAATTCAAGGAACGGGTGCCGAACTTCGGCTGTAGCACGTACCGAGGAAGAACCCAGTCCCCTACGTCTCTTTGAGGATGGGACCGCGGCCTTCTTGCCTCTCGATGATGACATAATGTTCTTGAAAATACATGAGCATTGATAGAATCCAAGATACATCAGTAGTTAAGCAAGAGGCCTAAAATTAGTATATGCTATTTAGTAACTTAAACAATTCAAATATAGAAAATTTTAAAGCAAATTCCTAACTTGTCTAAAACATATTAGTAATAGTAACAATATCTATGTAAAGCATGTAGAATACTAATGTAGCAACACAAATTGGAAAAATAAGGTTGAAAAAGTGAACCAAAGGCTGCTGTAGGGTAGTGCACGGGCGTGTTGGTGGCGAGCACGGGCGTGTAACGCGGGGATATAGCCGTGTAGAAGAAAAATAGAGGGTATAGAGAGGGGAAAGTGGGGATTAATTCAAGAGGAGTGGATTTGAGGGTGGTCCCGTGTTTTTTGAATTTTGCGAGTTAGGTCATGCCCGGCTACTATCCCACACCCGTGTGTCTTGGGCGTGTGTCAAACACGGCCATGTCGTACGATTGTGCCTAGCTTTGTTCGCTTCTCCCACGCCCGTGTGTTATAGTAGCATGCCCGTGTATTGTTGTACACGGTTGGACGGCACGAGCGTGTCTCACGCCCGTGTCGAAGAAACAGAATCGAGCCTTGTCATTGGCACGCCCATGGTTTTCCATCCCCACACCCGTGGTCTCCTATCAAGTTCAGCCACAGCCATGTCGCACGGCCGTGGGGATTTATCACACTTCTTGTTTTGGGGAAATCATGTCCTGCTTCCACACGGCTGTATCACACGGCTATGTCTCTTCCCCTATTTGGCCACGGCTTTAGGCACGCCCTTGTGCCTAGCCGTGTGTGCTGAAAAGCTTTGCAATTCAAAGATTAAGTTAATGATTCAAAGTGTTAGAAATTAAAAATAAAGAAATCAAAATATGTTAGTGCTCGGATTGCCTCCGAGAAACGCTTATTTATAGTCTAAGCTTGACTTACCTCTCTGTTGAATGATCATGGTGGTTTGAGGAGTTTATACTCCACATTCCTACCATTAGCCTTGACAAAATAAGGTTTGAGACAGGTATTGTTTACCTTAAAAGTGCCAAACTTGGGGTGACTTACCTCAACCGTATCGAATGGGAAAATACTGAGTACCGTAAGAGAGATTTCCTCATTTGGTGTGGTAGTGACAATGTGGGGATCTGCGGCAACTAGTAAGACTTTATCGCCAACCTTAAGTTGATTAGGAGAGGTATCGGGCTTCTTTTGGCATGGTTTCAGTTTATCATGTGTTCTCGATTTGTGTGCTCGCCATTCATCTAGCTCCTCTATTCGAAGCCTTCGTTCCTCATGGGTGTCTTTGTTCGCTACTTGATAATAGTGCACTGTCTCCGTTGTCTTGGTTCGAGGAGGTTCCTGCAAGAACGATTGAATATTAGTTTTGTCATCGACAAGTTTCATAGCATTATCTTGAGTCTTAGAGGTTTTGACTGAGTTGCGTGCTTGGAGTGTTACTGCGTCGTTTACTGCACGAAGTGTTAGCTCTCCTGTGCCTATATTAATAATGGTTCTGGTAGTTGTTAAAAAGGATCGTCCTAAAATTAAAGGTACATCGTTATCCTCATCCATATCTAAGACGACAAAGTCTACTAGGTAAATAAATTTATCAATTTTAACGAGAACATCTTCAATAATACCTTTAGGAAATCTAATTGTTTTGTCAGCCAATTGTATGCTCATCCTAGTCTGTTTGGGTTTACTGAGACCTAGTCGCTTAAACATTTTATACGGCGTAACATTTATACTTGCCCTTAGATCAGCTAAAGCATTATTCACAGATAAACTGCCAATTAAGCAAGGAATTGTAAAACTCCCTGGATCTTTCAATTTGTTAGGTAGGTTATGCTTTAGAATAGCTGAGCAGACTGCATTGAGTTCCACATGCGATATAGCGTCTAATTTTATTTTATTGCTCAGAAGTTCCTTTAAGAAATTTGCTGAGTTGGGCATCTGCGACAGGACTTCAATAAAGGGTAAGTTAATATGTAATTTCTTTAAGAGTTTGACAAACTTACCGAATTGCTCTTCTGTTCTATCTTTCTTCATCGCTTTAGGATATGGCACACGAGGTTCATAATACGTACTTACCTGATTAGGATCACCGTCATTTACCTCTTCTCGACCTTTGTTCATCGCGTTGTCTTGCTATAATTCTGGCTCTGGTGCAATGAATCCTTCCTTATTTTGAGTACTAATTGCATTGAGGTGTTCCCTTTGATTAGGACTTCAATAAAGGGTAAGTTAATATGTAATTTCCTTAAGAGTTTGACAAACTTACCGAATTGCTCTTCTATTCTATCTTTCTTCATCGCTTTAGGATATGGCACACGAGGTTCATAATACGTACTTACCTGATTAGGATCACCGTCATTTACCTCTTCTCGACTTTGTTCATCGCGTTGTCTTGCTATAATTTTGGCTTCGGTGCAATGAATCCTTCCTTATTTTGAGTACTACTTGCATTGAGGTGTTCCCTTTGATTAGGTTCAGTATTACTTGGTAAGCTACCTTGTTGTCATTCGGAGATTAGTTTGGATAGCTGGCCTATCTGCGTTTCGAGTCCTTGGATCGATGCTTGTTGATTATTAACTGCTGTCTCGGTATTTTGGAAACGAGTTTCTGACATCGAGATGAATTTAGAAAGCATCTCTTCAAGGTTTTGTTTCTTCTCTTGTTGATAAGGTGGCTACTGAAAACCCTAAGGATTTTGTGGCTTTTGATTCCATTGACCACCCCAGGAGAAATTTGGGTGGTTCCTCCAACCTGCATTGTAAGTATTACTGTATAGGTTATTTTGAGATCGGAAGTTATTGTTTCCCATATAGTTGACTTGTTCTTCTTCAGTTGTAGGATTGAAGGATTGGTATTCTGTATGCACACCTCTGCCACTTGAGTCACACCTCATTACTGGATGTACCTGCGTAGAACCAAGTAAACCGTCAATCTTTTTATTGAGAAGTTCTACCTGATTAGAGAACATGGTGACTGAATCGATGTTTTAAATGCCGACTATTTTCGTTGGCTTTGTCCTCATAACTTGCCACTGATAGTTATTCAGTGACATCTCCTTTATAAATTCATAGGCATCTTCCGGTGTTTTATTGTTGATGGTTCCGCCAGCAGCTGCGTCAACCGTTTGCTGAGTCGAGGGATTCAGACCATTGTGGAATGTTTGTACTTGAAGCCAAAGTGGTAACCCATGGTGAGGGCACCTTCTCAGTAAGTCCTTGTATCTCTCCCATGCATCGTAAAGTGTTTCTAAATCCATTTGTACAAAAGAAGAGATATCATTACGTAATTTAGAGGATGAAAAAGATTTTAATAAAAATTTCTCGGTCATTTGTTCCCAAGTAGTGATAGACCCTCGTGGTAACGAGTTCAACCATTGTTTAGCTTTGTTTCTTAGTGAAAAGGGAAACAACCAAAGACGTATGGCATCATCAGAAACGCCATTGATTTTAAATGTATCGTAAAATTCCAGAAAGTTCGCTAAGTGAGCGTTGGGATTTTCATCCTGCAAACCATCAAACTGAACAAACTGTTGTATCATCTGAATAGTGTTAAGTTTTAATTCAAAAGTATTTGCAGCTACAATAGGTCTAACTATGCTAGATTCAGTTCCTGTTAAAGAAGGTTTAGCATAATCATACATAGTACGTGAGCAGGATTTTGATTAGTCGCAATTGCGAGAGGTAGCTGATTGCCTTGGATTTCAGCCATCTCGTCGGTTGGGGGTCGAGTACGGTCTTCTCGCTTGTTCTCCGTGTATCGTAAGCTGCGCCTTATTTCTCTTTGATTTTTGTAAATTGTACGATCAATTTCTTCGTCAAAAAGTAATGGTCCCAACGGGTTTGTTCTAGTCATAAACTATAAAAACCTGCCAAGAGAAAGAAAAAGTAAATTAATAAAAAATAAAATAAAATAAAATAAAATTGCAAGAAAAATAAATGGCTAAAGTAATAAAAATTTAGTGTTCCTAATATTTTAGTTCCCTGGCAACGGCGCCAAAAACTTGGTCGCATGATTCGTAACAAGTAATAAATATTTATAATGAAGATCAAACCTAGACTAACTATTATCACGATGAAAAGGCAAGTGCACCTATCGAACAATAGTATAGTAATGGCAAGACTGAGATATCGTACCCAAGGGAACCAAAAGTACTAGTAATAACTATCTTTTTATTATCTAGCCTAAGAATAAAAGGGTTTGTTTATTAAGCTAATTATCAAAACTAATTAACTAATTTAATTAAAGCAAAGAGAAAATTTGGAAAAAGACTTGAAGAAAAGAAATTGATAAAAACGACACCCAAGGAGGAATCCACCTAGATTTCACTTGTTATCTGACTCTGAATCAGGCGATTTATTCACTTGACTTGATCCGTGAGATTCCCTAACCAATGTTATTATCCCTTTCAAGACTAATAACATCTAACCCTCAATTGAATTAATCAAAATTTCTTTCTTAATTAAAACTCCTAGGGAAGCAGTAAGTCACTTTATGGACTCCATTATTAGGTTTCACCCTAATCCGGCAAAATCTCGTAAACCTATTTCTAGGTGTTCGATTAACTCTGCTTAATTATGCTAAATCTACTCTTAAGCAGGGTCGATTCCTCCTCTGCATAAGTACATCAAATCTTGAATTAATACCCAGAATATTAACTCAAGCATTAAGAACACATAATTAAGAACAAATCAAGTATTTATCATACAGTTCAGATAATAATAACAAGATCCATCATCGGTTTTATCCCCCTTAGGTATCTAAGGGGTTTAGTTCATAATAAAATAAGAGTACATCTCAAAAGTATAAAAATAACAAAACATGAAGTAAACTTTAAAAACCCCTGAAGGAATTCTGAGGGAGATCTTCGTAGCTCCGGCTTTTGGGATGGATCATCTGGCTTTCTTCATGTAATTCCTGGCGTGTGGTTCTATATTCCAGAAAAGTTTTGTAAGAGGCCCCCTTTTTAGGTCACACTTAGGGTGTTTATATAGGCTTTGGATTAGCTTTTTTCCTCCCTAAGTATCTTTTTCCGTGTAAAATACAACTCTTTGAAAAAGGGACACGTCCGTGTGCCACGACCGTGTGATGTGATTGCCAGGCCGTGTTTGCTCTGTTAAATTGCACACGGCCGTGTGGGCTCAATGCCCAGGCCGTGTGAATCATGTAAACCTTGGTCGACACCCCCGAAGGCCACGGGCGTGTGAGATGCCCATGTGGCAAGGCTTAGGCCTTGTCATCTTCTCGATTTGGTCCGTTCTGTCCCTTTTTTGCTTGTTTCTAGCTCCTTGTGACTCTTGGTGCTCTCCTGAGTACAAAACATGAAATAACTGGATTAAGAGCACCAAAATCCACAAATCTAGTAATAAACATACATAAATATGCTAAGTATTTGGGGTATAAATATGTATAATTTGGCGTTTATCAATAATCTAGCCTATACATGCCATAGATTCGAAAGTTCACTTATAAAAATACCGAAGATAGTCGATAGTGTGATGGACTTTGCTGACGATCTCTGAGCTCGTTACTTGACTCCAAAATCTATAAAATAAATGAAAACATATACACACACAATAAGCTATCATAGCTTAGTAAGTCATAAGCAAGTAATAATCAAATGATCAAAATCATCAAAAATTCCAATACAAAACATGTTAATCTATTACATATCTTTTATTTTCCATCATCAAACAACAAAAACCACAAGCTTTTAACAATGGCATAACTTAAAATATTCATCAAAATAAAAAATTCAATCATGGGCTTTGTAGATAACATAACAACGATCTCAAAAATATAAAAATTATCAAAAACCGAGCTAGAACTCACCTTAATTCAAGCTTCAATAGTTCCGAACCCTAAGCTTTCTTTATTTCTTTTTCTTTTCTTTAGTTTCGGTCATGAGAAAATGAAGAACATGGCTTTTAATTATTTTATGTTTTATGATATATTAACATATTATGCATTTTACATAATTAACCTTTATAAATTAATTCAAAACCATTACAATCATGTCCTTAACCATCCATGCAATAGCCATTTGGTCTAATTTCATTTTAAAACCTCCTATTAAAAGAACAATAACTATTCAGCCCTTTTACAAATAACCATCAAATTTTCATTTTACGCGATTAAGCCTTTTTATTTAATTGAGCATTCAAATGACAAAATTAAAGTACGAAAATTTCACAGACATAAATTCACACATAATAAACATAGAAAATAATTTTAAAATATTTTTTTGAGTCAGATTCGTGGTCCCAAAACCAGCATTTTGAATAGGGTCTAAATCAGACTGTTACAATTCTCCCCCTTAGGGATTTTCATCCCCGAATATCTTACCGTTGAATAGGTTTGGATAATGTTCTTTCATTGCATCTTTTGGCTCCCACGTTGCTTCTTCAACTTCGTGTTTATGCCATAGTACTTTCACTAATGAAATTTTCTTATTTCGCAATTCTTTAACTTCGCAAGCCTCGTATGACATTTACGACCGTACAAAGCCTCATAAGGTGTCATTTTGATACTTGACTGAAAGATATTATTGTATGAAAATTCAATTAGAGGCAAGTACCATTCCCACGTACCTTTGAACTCGAGAATGCAACATCTCAACATATCCTCAAGTATCTGAATGATTCATTCAGACTGACCATCTGTTTGCGGATGGAAAGCAGTGCTGAAATGTAATTTCGTACCTAGAGCAGCTTGCAGTTTCTTCCAAAACCGTGATGTAAACCCCGGACCTCTATCTGAAACAATAGAAATAGGCATACCGTGTAATCTCACAATCTGAGAAACATACAATTCAGCTAGCTTATCAAGCGAATAATCTGTACGAACGGGAACAAAGTGAGCTGATTTAGTCAATCTATCCACAATAACCCAGATTGCATCTTTCTTGCTCGGTGTCAACGGTAAACTAGAAACAAAATTCATCGTGACTCTGTCCCATTTCCATCAGGCATCATGATTGGCTGAAGCAATCCAAAAGGTACCTGATGCTCAGCTTTTACTTGCTGACTGATTAAACATTTCGAAATAAAGTTAGAAATGTCTTGTTTGATACCATGCCCTGTAACACCCTCTAACCCAATTCCATCGCTGGAGGGGTTATGAGGTATTACCTAACGATCACAACAACATTTGAACACTCATATAGCAAAATTAGGCCGTACAATACTATGCTACCAAGCTGAATTTATAAATAAATATATTTCTAATCAAAATTTTAAGCTTATAAAAAAATATTTTATAAAAACGCATGCCAATATAAAATTACACAGTAAATTCAACATGTATATGCAAACATAGTATAATGTATGTGCATAACAAGAAAATATGAAAAGAATTCATTAATAAAACTAATACAAATTAGTGTCACGGTTCCTTTGGTCTCTTTTGAACCTGGTTAGTTACCAACTCATTTGCTTATACTTAGTTACAAAGTCAATCGACCATTTTATGAATTCATTTAAAAACAATTAATAGGTTAAATTGAATGCCATCAATGCTTGATATTTAATCAACAAAATAAGATATATATATACTTAAAAAAAATTATGCGCATGAAGTAACGTTATAACAAGACCAAATGTGCATCATTTCTCATCAATGTTAAAGCAAAATGACCATGTCCATTTCAACCATTTTGAGCGTCTATATAAAACCATATATGCTCAATGTGCATACCAAAATCATATATATATAATAAACCGAATATAAATACCAATTAATAAGCTTAAAACATACTCATGCTTGCCATTACCACTGAATATCAATATCCAACCCACAATTGATCAAATTATAAGTATAAATATTCGATCATCAACCAAAAACATATAAAACAACTCACTTATCACAACATATACATATCATGATTAAACTTACACCACCATAGCATATAACACTTAGACTAGATTAATGCTCATTATTCCATCATATTCAAATTTTACCAAACTAATATTATAACCTATTTGATCATTAGGATAATCAAATACGCATTGTAACACCCCAAACCCGACCCAGACGTTATGGCCGAATCTAATGTGCCACATTGAAGTTAAAAACCCATGTTTCGTTTTAGTGCTTTAAAAACCAACTTTTGTTAAGCTAACAAAGTGAATGGGAGCTAGGCACCAGGCAGGAATCTGTAACAGAGGAGGTGAGCCATGAAGGCTGTTTAAGTACCAAGCTCTTCTAATGGATCCAATCCTAGACATGCCCACAACCATTGCCACACTTAGTTAAATCGAGTTGTAATTTATTTAAGTTGAAATCTTTGATAAATCGGATAATCGTGGTGTGGTGTTATTTTGAAAACAATTATCATTTTGAAAACACGTCCTAAGTCTAGCCCATTTATTAACAAACAGATTAAAGTTATTAAAAATAAAATAATCCCAAAATAATAATTAAAATGGCCTTATTACAACCCAAAACCAAACAATAATATTAATAAGATAAAACTTATAAAGAAATAAATCGGCTACTTATTGCAATTAAAAGAAACAAAAACAATAGTGTGGCCATCTCTGAGTCCCTCGCAGCTCCAAACCATCTAAGCTTAGGGATTACTTGCACAGTTAGAAACGGGGTAAGTTTACGAAAACTCAGGTGTAATCCCAATTACAAACAAACAGTGAAAACACAGTATCAGTACAATCTGGGCCAAAGCCCTATTTAGTCTTGACATATACTGGGGCGAAGCCTTTTCATAAATCATATCACTAGGCTGAAGCCTTTTCATAAATCATATCATTGGGCCGAAGCCTTTACTGTAAACGGTATGGCCGTTAGGCCCATTTTAATATCACATGTAATGTCAATGGATGTATGCAAGCCCATTTCAATATCACATGAAATACCAATGAATGTATGCAAGCCCATTTGGGGAGACTACTCAACCCACCATCCGCTACTCTCCACCTGTACCAACCAACACACCATGTGGGGAATAACTCAACCCACCCAACCAACACACCACTGGCAGCATAGCTGCTTTATCATATATCTGGAGGCCTAGCCTCTTTAATAACTAGGGCAAAGCCCTTTTTGGTAAACTGGGGCAAAGCCCTTTTCAATAAACTGGGGCATAACCCCTTTTCAGTAAACTGGGGCATAAGCCCTTTTCAATAAACTAGGACATAAGCCCTTTCAGTAAACTGGGGCATAAGCCCTTTTGCACGTCGTCCATCCATATAAAAACCAACCCAATGCAACATGTCATGTATGCAGAATGTCATGCCCATATTTGAATTAAACAATCACAGTCAAGTCATTCATATCACCAACATATATTCACAATCAAATCCGTCAACCACACAGTCCAAGTCAGTCACTTGCCCACAAGGGCAAAACAGTCATTTTTCACATTATAAGGGTATTTTCGTAATTTTACCAAATATCAGGGTTTTCCATGTTCATTACAATTATCAATATTTCCGAGTGTTTAAACAATGATCTTTAACCCACTTTATCAAATTCGGGCTTTTGGGCCTAAAACCCTAATGGGCCCTACGAATGCTGATTTAGCCTACTTAACCCAAATTTTACAACAATACTAACCGTGTTAACGTGCAACTTTTCCAAATTCCATTTTCTATCAATTCTACCCAAATGGGTCCAAAAGCCTATTGGGCCCAATTTCAGCCCATTGAGGCCCAACTTACCATCGTGCACAAAATTGAGTTCTTACCTGTTCCATCGATCCAAACACCGATCTTATCGTATTTATAGCATCTATACCCAAACGCAACATTACAAGTTCCCGAAATACCGGTATTTTAGCATTTCAACTTCTTAGCAAATATTAATCTAAGCTATTACGAGGGTTAGTACACACTTGTTACGGGTTAAAGTTGAAACGTTTCCAAAATCAATCGCCTACGATAACCACCACCTGTCACTCAAACTTAACTAATCAAATATCAATTTATGTAAATCCTAAGCACATCAGTCATACGGAACATAAGGGCATATTCGTCATTTTACCATACAGGGGTATTACGGTCACTTTACCCTACAGGGGCTTTACGGTCACTTTACCCTACAGGGGCTTTACGGTCTTTTTACCTAATTGGGGTATTTTAGTCATTTCATCCTACAAGGGTGTTTTGGTAAATCTACAAACCAAGGGTATTTCAGTAATTTTGTAAACCAATGGTATTTCCATAATTTTTAGAAAGTCAAGGGTATTTTGTAACTTTGTAAATTAGGGGTATTTTGGTAATTTTACAAATTGAGGGTATTTCGATAATTTCACAAACCAGTGGCATTTCGGTAATTTTACAAACTATGGGTATTTTGGTAATTTTACAAATTGAAGGTATTTCGGTAATTTTACAAACCAGGGGTATTTTAGTAATTTTACAGACTAGGGTATTTTGGTAATTTTACTGATCAAGGGTATTTTGGTAATTTTGTAAACCAAGGGTATTTTAGTAATTTTGTAAATCGAGGGTAAAACAGTAATTCTGTAAATCAAGGGTAAAACGGTAATTCTATAAATTGATGGTAAAACGGTAATTCTATAAATTGAGGGTAAAACAGTAATTCTATAAATCGAAGGTATTTTACAATTTGAGGGCATTTCAGTAATTTGGTAAACTAAAGTATTCTAAACAGAGATAACAATACGAATGGGCCTAAAGCCCATTCTTGGCCCAAATGGGCCCACACGCTTGTGTGGCCCTTTTAGCCCAAATCTAGCCACAAATATGAGATTCACCTAGCCTAGTCCAATATTTACTACACAATCAAACAACTTATCCAATTGGGCTCGTAGGCCCATTGGGCCCACATGGCCCCATTTGGCCCATCGCGGCCCAAAGTAGCCATCCTACAACTAGAGTAGCGAGAAATACACACCTGATTGGCGACTGGAGTTAATCCAAGCTCTGAGCACTCTTAGCCGACGCCCAACCCAAACGAGCACGCCATACAGCGAAAGGGATCAGCCAAGAAAGGTACCTTTACTCTCCTCATGGTTCCCTCTATTTAAAGCCAGCTTCGCATCCACTCTTATGTTAGCTTCCCGATGTGGGATCCCTCCAACATCAGAGTTTAAATTCAACACCAACTCTTGCCGCCCCCTTTTAGCAAAATAAATGCTCATTGCTTGCCATGGGATTCGAACCCATGCCTCTCCTCAGATGCTCCACACACTACTTGCCACTAAGCCACAAGGCTTTTCATGTCATATTTTATCCCCAATTAATTATAAGGTCTAAAGGCCAAAGTCTAGGTTCACTTAAAAAACCCAAAATAAATTGCAAGAGCCAAGACTTGAACCTAGTCTCCCATACAACCTTAATGACGCCACAACCACTAAACTACATGCTTCCTTATGTCATTTATTTACCACAATAATTTAAAAGGCCCTCATCCAAGCATCCAGGTTTTTTTCACTTAATACCAAAATTTTTGCTAAAGCGCAAGTTTGAACCCAAGATTTCTCCAACACTTCTCAAAGCCATTAACCACTAAGGTAAACATTTAATTGTGTTATTTCATTGCACAATTAAATACCTATATACAACCTCCTTACGGACCCGCACTCAAGGCCCAATACTTCTAGGCCCAAATTCGGGGTGTTACACGCATAGTTTAGGTATAAAAAATAAAGGCAAACTCAAACCACAACCAAACATAACCAAACTTTAATATGTAAATTAAGTCATTTTTGCATGACTTAACCGTTATACATTTATGAAATTTAAACATCTCCAAAAGAGTTATTAGCTTATACATGCCATAAGTACCAAACCAACTTTTAAAAGTACCAAAATATTGAAGATAGTATGGATGACTTTACTAACGATCCCTGAGTGCGTAACGATCTCCAAAATCTATAAAATAAAGACAAGAACACACATCCAAAGTAAGCTACCATAGCTTAGTAAGTTATAAGCATAAAACACTCCAAATTCAATTTAATAGTCTAGTATCATCTAACTAAGTAATGCTACTAGATCATTTAGTCAATATCTTACCACATTCAAGGAAATTTATTAATCATATACTCAATTTCAACTAAGTTCAATATGCATCTGCTCAACAACAATATACTACATTACTCTCAAACACAAAACTGAATGCATTTAGCATTCCATCATCGTATAAAATTAATATATTTGAGCACAAAGCCATTAAAACCAATCTATCATTATACGTACTTTCAATTTATAATATCCATCACATAGAATCGATACTCACTTGCACAAACTTGAGCTATACATCATAGTTGTTCATCAAGAAATTTGAAGCTTTAATTCATTCAACCATTCCCGATTTACTCAAATAAATCGCACACCTAGTGCTAGTGTTTACTTGGAAATATATATCGATTTTGCACACTTAGTGCTCAATATTTAAACTCGCACACTTAGTGCTCAATAATCACATTTGCACACTTAGTGCAAGATTCACATCCCTAATAATTTATACTCGCACACTTAGTGCCTAATTTCCATTACTCAATACACATCAATTTAAATTCATCAATTCCCTTTGAATTTAGCAACATCAATCTTTCATGTAATTCAATTTGGCTCATATACTTAAATTTATTTAAATTTAATCAACAACAAAAAAAAATTGCTTAATAACTTACCTCGGATATCGACGGACAGTTGAATTTGACTACTCAACAATTTTTGATTTTCCCCGATCCACGTTCGATCTATTTGGTTCTTGATCTAAAAATTTCCAAATTAAGCTCATTCAAATAGAATTTCATTCATTTAAGTCCAAATACACATAATTGAGCAATTTACCAATTTACCCTTAACATTATGCACTTTTACAATTTAATCCAATTTTCACAAAACACAAAATATGAAGAATTTGCATAGACAATGCTAGGGCCGAATGTTCACTAGGCTTATATAAGTCCTCCTATTTCACTAATTTCACAATCTAGTCCTTCAGTTTAGTATTTTCGTAATTTAGCCCTAAATGCTCAAAGTTACCAAAAATCCCAATACCAAAAATGTAATCTAAGACATTTATTTTATTTTCTAACATTAAACATAAATTTCATCAAACTATCAACAATGACACTTCATGAAGCTATCATTGAAATTTTTTTTACAAACTTTCGATTAACCAGCTAGTCCCAGAAAACTTCAGACTTCTGACGCATTCCTCGGTGGCTTCCAAATAACTATGGCTGAAATTTTATTCAGGTCTACCCTGACACTTTCAATAGATACAATATGCCCAAGAAAACTAACTTCCTGTAGCCAAAATTCACATTTACCAAATTTTCAACACTATTCTCAAATGTTCTGAATGTTCTTTCTCATCTTGGGGGTATACCAAAATATTATCTATAAATACCACCACAAACCTCTCTAAATACGAGCTGAAAATTTTGTTCATTTTTTCAAGCCAAATGGCATCACAAGGAACTCATAGTGCCCATACCTATTTCTAAAAGCTGTCTTTGACACATCTGAATCTTTTACCCATAGTTGATAGTAACCAGAGTGAAGATCAATCTTTAAAAATACAGCGGCACATTTTAACTGGTCAAACAGATAATCAATACGAGGCAATGGATACTTGTTCTTTGTTGTAACTTTATTGAGCTATCTGTAATCAATGCACAGCCTCAACGATCCATCCTTCTTCTTTAGAAATAGAACCGGTGCACCCCAAGGTGAGAAACTAGGTCGAGCAAAACCTCTGTCAATTATTTCTTATAACTGTACTGTCAGCTCTTTCAATTCAATAGAAGCTATTCTGTAAGGTGCTATGGATATTGGTGTCGTTCTCAGAATAAGATCTATAAAGAATTCAACTTCTCTATCTGGTGGTAAACCAAGTAATTCTTCTGGCAATAAATCAGGAAATTCACATACAACTGGCACTGATTGAATCTTTGACTCAAATAGCTTAGTATCCAGCACATATGCAAAGTAAGCATCATAATCCTTTCGAACGTATTTCTGTGCTGATAGTGCTGAAATCACATTAGGTAATCCATCCAGCTTATCACATTCAACATGAAGTAATTCACCATTTGTGACACCCCAAAATTTACCCTAGTCGGGAAGTGGTTTCGGGACCGCTAAACCGCGTCATAAAAAAATAATTAGCTATCATATTCGATGCTTATTATATGTATATATGCATGTGTGAAAATTCCATGTTTGAATTTTTTTAATTGAAGGTGAATTTTAGTAAATAGGACCTATGTGAGAAAATCTGGAAATGTGATTGGTTAAATTACAAGGACCTATTAAAGCATGTGGTGAGAATAATGGCTTTGCATGTCAAATACCCCTTCTTTTATACATAGTGGCCGGCCATGATGGAGCATATATTAGAATAGGTGGTAAGTTTCCATGAAGTGGTCATTATTTTATGTAAAGGAAAGGAAATAATAAAAAGAAATACTAAGGATAATAAAAGAAGTAACAAAAAAAGGGGTCATTACCTTGTTCTTCTTAGCCGTACAAGAAGAAGAAAAAAGGAGGGGGAGCAAAGGCATTCGGCCTTTTGAATGAAGAGGAGGTTAGTAAAATTTGTTAATTTTTCTTTTGAAATAATAGTTGTTTGGGTTAATCATCACGTTTTTCTTACCTAGCCATACTAAAATTTCGAATTTAGAGTGTTGGATGGAGCTTTCGGTTATGGTATGTGTGAGAAGAACTTGATTTTTTCTTACCTTTAAGTTTTGATGGATAAAGAAACAAAAGGTTGTTGATGAAAGAAATTAATGTGTTAAGAGATTATATGAAACTTATTCATGTTTATATATGTTATATGCATTGAAAATGGTTGATGATTTTGGAGGTGATTAGCTTGAATCGGCCATGGTATATCCATAAACACGATCTATGCTTGTTATGTTACTCATGGTTAAAACGATTCGGCTATGACTCTTGTAAAAAAAAGAAGTAAAAATAGACATGTGAATTTAAAAGATGGTATGAACAAATGTGGAGTTTTGCTAGTTTAAGAGTATTCGGCCAAGTGTTCATGTGGTGGAAATTAAGTGTTAAATGGAATGAAAATGATGTTATATGGGGGTATGTATATTCGGCCATATGAGTGAATACATAGATGATGTTAAATTTGATTATGTATAATGGGCCATATAGAGTACACATGGTGATATTAACCTTAATTCTTTATAATTGATCAAGTGGATGAGGTTGGTTTATATGGTCGAATTTGAATTATGAATATGTACCTTGAAATAGAATGTTGCCGTATGCTTCTTTTGATATGAAACTATTAATGTTACGGGATATAAATAACTAGCAAGGTAATTAAACTAGTTGATTTATTTATTTAAGCTCAAGAACCTAAAGGAGAGGCGTCCAACAAGGGGAAATCGAAGGTCATCGAGTAGCCGACTCAGAATTATTTTACCCAACATAAAGTAAGTCATTAAGCATATACTTGGTATTAATTCAAATGGTCATAACATCTATGTAATGATGCCGAATGGAATGAATATATATATATACATGTATGTATGTGATGATGAAATTGTTGAATGAAAAGAAAAGAGGTGAGATGTGTTGAGTTGTTGATCTCGGCACTAAATGTGCGGGTATAACCATTTATGACCATGAGATTGGCACTAAGTGTGTGGGTTTAAATTGTACAGCACTAAGTGTGCGAGTTGGAC
This sequence comes from Gossypium hirsutum, assembly GCF_007990345.1. Lineage (NCBI taxonomy): Eukaryota > Viridiplantae > Streptophyta > Magnoliopsida > Malvales > Malvaceae > Gossypium > Gossypium hirsutum. The sequence continues at coordinate 46,087,526 of NC_053434.1, forward strand.
TATGTAGCACTAAGTGTGCGAATTGACTATGTTGCACTAAGTGTGCGAATTGACTATGTAGCACTAAGTGTGCGAGTTTGATTATGTAGCACTAAGTGTGCGAGTTGACTATATAGCACTGAGTGTGCGGACTTAATATACATCCTTGAATCATTATGGACACTATGTGTGCGACACTATTGAGTCGATCATGGACAGCGGATCGGGTAAGTGCCTTGAGTTCATGGCTAATAGGTGCTATGTCTATACTTGGTGTTGAGCTTGGTAAGTTTGAACCTATGTGACAAATATACTCGAAGTCACGTACATAAAATTTATCGTAGAATGGGTGAAAGGCCGTTTAGTTGTATGTTTGTAACGAAAATAAAATGATTTATGAAAATGCCTCGAATATCCTATTGATGAGTATGTGGGTTGTGAATGCATAAATTGGTATGTAATTGAAACGATAGGTTGGAGGAACTATGGTATGGTTCGGAATGGATGGAGTAATTAGCCTCGTTCCATTTTGTTTTCTCTTGTGATAATGTTATTGATGGATGGTAGTGCATAGCTTATGACTTACTGAGTTATAAACTCACTCGGTGTTTCCTTGTCACCTATTCTAGGTTTCTTGGACACATCTCTTTTTGCGTGGTCGGGCCGTCATCGAAGTCATCACACCGGATAGCAAGTTTTGGTACTTTCTTCTTAGTCGGCTTAGGAGAACATTTCGGCATGTATAGGCTATTATGTTGTGTTTGAACTTTGGTATGTAAACTTTTAGCCATGCGAAAATGGCATAAATGTTCGGTTGGGTTTGGATTCATACGTTAGGTCGCAAATCTTGATAATTCGACCTTTTTATGCCATACGTCATGGTTGATTATTTTGGTGTTAAAATTCATGATATGGCAATAGTGTAGTAGGGGAAAGTTTGACAATGATTAGCCTTTGGCATGGTTAGTCATGATCATAATTTGTGATATGCATGATGAATTATTAGTTAGATCAAGGAGTAAACACGAAGTGGGCATAGTTGCTTTCGTAACAGATGCTGGCAGCAGCAGTGACATGAGATTGAAAAATCACTAAAAATAGTAGGAATGGAATTGATTGATGAATAAATTATGTAATCGAAGCTCGATGAGTCTATTTTCATATAGAAGTAACGAAAGGATCATATGGACAGTATGTTAAGAGATAATCAGGATCTCGTGGGACAGGGCCAGAACGGTTTCTGGATTCCCTGCTCCGACTTTGGAAATTCATTATAAATTAACCAGAGATAATTAGGAGTCATGCTATATATGTATAGATTCCTCTCTGAGTCTAGTTTCTATATAAACAAACGGCATCAGCATTAAAGTTCTGTACAGGGAGATATTCAGGTCGTAACGCACAAAGGTCAGTGTAGTCGACCCCAGTAACTTGGGAGAATTTGACTAATAAACTGTACTAATTGGCCCAACCAAAAATTCTAGAAAAAAATATGTAGATGGGAATATGAGTCTAATTTCAGGGAAAAATCACGAAACTGATTTTCGAGTTTTGAAACTCAAGATATGATTTTTAAAGCGACAAGTACGCAGATTAGGCAGTGTCTGGAAAATATCTTTATAAGGGGTTATAGTCTGTTAACACCTCGTGTTCGACCCCGGTGTCGGTCTCGGGTTCGGGGTGTTACACCACTCTTACATTTGAGTACAATATATTTCTGTTTACAATTCACACTGCATCATATTGGGTTAACCAACCCATTCCCAAAATCACATCAAATGGAAATAACATTAAGTCAGTCGAAAAGCAATAACCTTTTACAATCAACGGATAGTTTTTACAAACTTTATCCACCATAACACACTGGCCCAGGGTGTAACACCCCTTACCAATTCCCGAGATTGGGACCAGGAAGGAGGCATTATCAGACACATACTCAGATATTTTCGGGAAATACGGGTTATAAAATTTCGTTCCAAATTGAACCCAATCAAGCAACACCTTAGTGTCCCTATTATGGCTTACGGGGCCCAAAACATACATTAAAGATGGTCCGGGACTAAATTGAGGACTTAAGAAAATTTTAAGAAAATTTCTAGGTTAATGTCTCACACGTCCGTGTGGAGACAATGCACATGCCCGTGTGCTTTGGGACACGCCCATGTCCCCTACCCGTGTGGAATTAATTGAATTTATTTCCTATTTTAAAACTACTAGGGTTTTCACACGTTCGAGCACACGCCCGTGTCCCTCACAATACAAACCCTAATCAGATTACTCGTTCGGGCTAAATCCACAATGCACTCATATTCTTCGAGAGGCTTGATTACTCAAGGAACACCCGTCCGGGCTAGATCGTTTCTATATTTGAGATCAACGGATTACCCATCTGGGCCAAATCCTTTTCTACAACACATGCAGTATCTCGAGTTATGTAAGCCATGGTCTATCCATCGACTTTCCCTTTTTACTTCAACCGGGACATTTATTATCATATCATTATTATTAACATAATTCATGGATTTTCATGCCATAATTATAACCAAATATGATGCATTCATAACACATGTAATTAGTCATATTAATAGTTTACTCAAAGTTATTCGAACTTACCTGGTATTCGTTTCGGTTTTACGTCTCGGTTATTCTGAAACCTTTCGTTTTCCTCAATCGACCTCTGGAATTTGTTCCTCGGGGTCTATAACAATAAAAATGAATTATCAATATCTCACATTATACTTTACGAGTCTAAATTTCACCCTCGACAAAATGACTATTTTGCCCCTACCTTTCACATTTTTACGATTTAGTCCTTAGGCTTGTATGATGAAATGCATGAATTTTCTTGGTTACCCAAACCTAGCCAATTATGTTTCTCTCTTATAGCAACCCACATTTTCTATTATTTCACAATTCTACCACATATTTTGTACCTTTTGCAAAAAGGTCCTTTTAGGGGTTTTTTATGGAAATCACCCAGGAAAAGATGTTTAACACACATCTAACTTTCATATTCCTCCATAAATCATCAAAGAATAAATATGTCACACATGGGCCACTTTACATACATGAACCCTAACTCAAAATATGGGTAGAAATGGAGAGAGTAAGATTCTGAGAATTCAAAAATACGAAGAACATTAAAATTGGGGCTTGGGAGAACTTACTATTGAGCTTGAAAATGTTGAAAACTCTAGATATGGAGGGCTTGAGAAATTCAGCTAGATGAGGGAGAAGAATGGCTAATTTTTGCCTTCATTTTCCCATTTTATTTTATTAATTATCCGAATGACCAAAATGCCCTTAAGCCCTTTCTTTAGAATTTTATCCATACATGCCTATTTTTGTCCAAAAACTTAGAAATTGGGAAAATTACTCTTTAAGGACTTCTAATTAATAATCTAAAGCAAGTTCATGCAAATTGCTTCTAGAATCCAAGTTTTACACTTTATTCAAGTTGGTTATTATTTTCTAATTAGTTACCTTACTCATAGAATTTCTTCATGAAACTTTAACACATGCATATTTTCATATTCTAGACCTCATAATATTCATAAAATAAATATTTCTACGTGGACTTTGTGGTCCCAAAACCACTGTTCCGACTAGGCCCTATTTTGGGATGTTATATTTCTCCTCCCTTAGGGACTTTCATCCTCGAAAGTCTTACCAGTAAATAGGTTCGGATATTGGCTTCTCATGGTTTCTTCTAGCTCCCATGTCACCTCTTCCACACCATGTCGATGCCATAAGACTTTTACCAAGGCCACATCTTTGTTTCTCTGCTGTTTAACCTCACGGGCCAAAATCTTGACCGGTTCCTCAACATAAGTCATGTCCAGTTTAATTTCAATCTCCATCGGTGAAATCACATGAGAAGGGTCTGATCTATATTTGCTTAACATAGATACATAGAACATGTCATGAATCTTTCCCAGTTCTGGTGGCAATGCTAATCGATATGCCAAAGGTCCAACTCGTTTAATAACCTTATATGGTCCAATAAACCGTGGACTTAGTTTCCCTTTCTGTCCAGATCTCAATACCTTTTATCATGGAGATACTTTCAAGAATACTTTATCTCCAACTTGGAACTCAATCTCTTTTCTTTTCAGATCAACATATGACTTTTGTCTATCCGATGCCGCTTTTAAGCAATCACGTATCACTTTAACCTTTTCTTTAGTTTCCTTAATTAGATCAACTCCGTGAATCTGACTCTCCTTGAGTTCTGTCCAATACAATGGAGTTTGGCACTTTCTGCCATACAAGGCCTCATAAGGCGCCATCTTCAAACTCGTTTGAAAACTACCAATAACAAGTATTTTTCCTAGCTATCCTGAAATTTGAGGATACAACATTGTAACATATCATCAAGAATTTGAATCATCCGCTCAAACTAACCATCGGTCTAAGGGTGAAAAGCTGTACTAAATTTCAACTTTGTACCCGAGGCTTCTTGTAACTTCTTCCAGAATCTCAAAGTGAATCTCGAGCCTCTGTCTGAAATAATCAATAGTAGTACCCTGTGTAATCTGAAAATCTTAGATATATACAAGTTGGCCAACTTTTCAAGTGAATAATCTATCCTTACTGGAATAAAATGAGCCGACTTTGTCAACTTATCGACCACAACCCATATATCATCTTTCTTTTTTGGGGTCAATGATAATCCAATCATGAAGTCCATAGTAATTCTATCCCACTTCCATTTGGGGACCATCACAGGCTGTAGTACACCTGAAGGTACTTGATGTTCTGCCTTGACTTGCTGGCATATCAAGCATTTCGATACAAATTCGAAGATGTCTCTTTTCATGCCGTTCCACCAGTACATTTTCTTTAAATCATTGTACATTTTGGTACTTCTAGGATGAATAGACAAACGATTATCATGTACCTCTTGCAAGATTTTTTGAATAATTTCATTGTTCCTCGATACACAAACTTTGTCTATGAGCATCAAACATCCATCAGAACTGATCTGAAAATTTGATTCGATACTCGTCTCACATTGAGTTCTTTTGGCTTGCAAGTCACTATCATTAGTCTGAGCATCATAAATTTCATGAAGAAATGTCGGCCTAGCCCTTAGCTCTGCCAAAACTAAACCATCATCAAATAAAGCCAATCGAGCATTCATGGCCCTCAATGTAAACAAAAATTTTCTGCTTAACACGTCAGCGAGCACATTCGCCTTTCCCGTATGAAAATCGATGATTAGCTCGAAATCATTAATTAATTCTAACCATCTCTGCTGTCTCAGATTCAATTCTTTTTAAGTCATCAAATACTTCAAACTCTTGTGGTCTGTAAATATACGACAAGTCTCGCCATATAATTAATACCACTAGATTTTTAAGGAAAAAAATTGGCGGCAAGCTCTAAGTCATGCATTGGATAATTCTTCTCGTATGGCTTCAACTGCCGCAAAGCATAGGCTATCACCTTGCCATCTTGCATAAGTACGCAACCCAGGTCATTTAAGGATGCATCACTGTAGACCACAAACTCTTTTCCCGGCTCAGGCAATACTAAAATTGGAGCTTCAGTCAGCAATGTCTTCTACTTTTTGAAACACTGTTGACACTTCTCTGTCCATTCAAACTTAACGTCTTTCTGTAGCAACCTCATCATTGGAGTCGCTATCATGGAGAATCCTTTCACAAATCTTCGGTAGTAACCGACTAAGCCCAAAAAGCTTCTAACCTCGGTTATATTTTTAGGTGGTTTTCATTCAATGGTAGCAGAGGTCTTACTTGGATCAACTCGGATGCCTTCACCCGAAACAATATGACCCAAAAACCCTACCTCCTGGAGCCAAAAACTCACTTTTGCTAAACTTAGCATACAATTGCTTTTCCCATAAGGTCTACAACACAGTTCTCAGATGCTTCGGATGCTCTGTCTCATCCTTGGAATAAATCAAAATGCCGTCAATGAGCACAACGACAAACTTGTCCAAGTATGGCTGAAATATCCTATTCATGAGGTCCATGAATACGACTGGTGCATTCGTTAACCCAAACGGCATGACAATAAATTCATAGTGGCCATACCTTGTTCTGAAAGCTGTCTTAGGCACGTCCAACTCCTTAACTTGCAACTGATAGTAGCCGGATCTCAAGTCTATCTTAGAGAATACAATGGCTCCCCTCAATTGGTCGAACAAATTATTGATCCTTGGCAAAGGATACTTATTCTTAATAGTTACCTTGTTCAGTTATCGATAATCTATACATAGCCTCATCGAACCATCTTTCTTCTTTACAAATAATACGGGAGCACCCTAAGGTGAAAATCTTGGCCTTGCAAAACCTTTATTCGTTAACTCTTGTAACTATGCTTTTAATTCTTTCAACTAGGTTGGTTCCATCCTGTACAGGGCAATAGAAATAGGAGTTGTTCCTGGCACTAGTTCAATACCAAACTCTATCTCTCTATCAAGAGGTAGTCCAGGTAGTTCCTTCGGGAACACGTCTAGATATTCACATACTATTGGTACGGACTCAATCTTTGACTCAGTTTCCATAGTGCTCTATAAAAAAGCAAGGTAGGCTTCGTACCCCTTTCCCATATGTCTTTGAGCAACCATTGCTATGATTATAATCGGCGGTGTATCCAATTCCCTTGAATCAACCAGTAGAGTCTCACCATTTGGGCACTTTAATTCAATATGCTTGGTACTACAATTTACAATTACATCATGCAGGGCTAACCAATCCATGCCAAGTATTACATCAAACTCATCAAATGGCAATAACATAAGGTTAGTTGGAAAACAATGACCCTGAATCGTCAAAGGACAATTCTTATAGACTTTATCCACCAAGACTGACTTGCCTAATGGGTTCGACACTATGATTATAAATTCCATAGTTTCAATGGGTATATTCATACTGGACACCAATCTCATGCAAATGTATGAATGCGTCGATCCCGGATCAATTAAGGCAATAACACAAGCATTAAAAAGAGAAAAAGTACCCGTGATGATGTCAGAAGTAGAGGCTTCCTATCGAGTACGTATTACTTACGTTTTTACCGAGGCTCAAGCCTCTGAATTCACGGTGTCTTTGGCCGCAACCTGACTGACACTAGCACTTCCAGGATATCTCAGAGGTCTACCTCGTGGAGTAGGAGTACTTGACTTCAGGACTAGTTCCATCTCTTTATTAGTTCGCGCTGGGCAATCTCTGAGGAAGTGGTCAAGAGAACCACATCTAAAGCATGCACCACTCTTCATTCGACACTCCCTGAAGTGAAATTTATTGCAGCTTTTACACTTCATCTTTTGGTCATCTACATTCCCCACATTAGTCACCATCGAGGAAGAACACTTTTGGTTACGTCATTTGGAGCGTCTCGCTTTACCCGAATATCCTACCGATGAAGTGGAGCGTTCATGTTGGCTCTTTGATTTCTTTTTGGAACATGAGAGGGCCCTAGCGCTGGATCTCTTGCTCGTAACTCAAGCTTCTCTCTTAGCTTGCTTCCTTTCATTATTGAGCTCCTCGGCCTTCTTGGCCTGATCAGCTAATGCAGCAAAATCTTGAATCTCCAGGATCCCAATTAATAGCTTCATGTCCTCATTCAGACCTTCCTCGAAGAGCTTACACATTTCTGACTCTGTTCGGACTCATTCAGTTGCATACTGACTTAGTCTCACGAATTCCCTTTCGTATTCCGATACCGTCTTATTTCATTTTTTGTGTTCTAAGAACTCCTTTCGCTTCGAGTCTAAGAATCTTTGACTTATGTATTTCTTCTTAAACTCTGCTTGGAAAAATTCCCAAATAATGTTTTTGTTTAGTACCAATGAAGATACGGTCTTCCACTAGTGGTATGCAGTATTCTTTAGGAGAGGTACAGCACACTTTAAACACTCCTCAGGTGTGCACGATAATTCGTCCAACACTCATGTAGTATTCTTGAGCCAGAACTCGGCTCGTTCAGTATCATCATCAATCTTAGCCCTAAATTCTTCAGCCTCATACTTTCTAAGCTTATCTACAGGGGCTTTACCAATTCTTACAAGTGTCATACCTCGTGCCACTTCCTCATCAGATTGGTTAGGGGGCGGGGGAGATCGTGGTATGTTGGGGTGATTCCTCAAATAGTCCCCAAACCACTCATCCATCATGTCAAAGAAGGCGGCTCTGGCCTCTTTTCGGTCTTCAGACATAGGCCTTCTACTACTACTAGAAACAACTAATTGTACAGAAGTTGGAGCATGGCTCTCGGCTCCCTCGGACTCATATTGTGATTGATTGGAATACATTTACTATATTCAAAGATAATTAAACAGTTAGGAGATATCACACTATCAACATTCGTATAATGGCATGTATAGCTAAACTCGATACACTCTATGGTAGTCCTAAAACCAACTAAACTGTAGCTCTGATACCACTAAATGTAACAACCCTTACCCATTCCCGAGACCGGGACCAGGCACGAGGCATTACTAGACACATACTCAGATATTTTTTGAAAATACGAGTTATAAAATTTTGTTCCAATTGGAACCCAATCAAACAACATCTTAGTATCCCTATTATGGGCCTACGAGGCCCAAAACATACATTGAAAATGGTTCAGGACTAAACCAAGGACCTAAGAAAATTTTAAGAAAATATCTAGGTTAATGTTTCACATGCCCGTGTGGAGACAATGCACACACCCATGTGCTTTGGGACATGCCCGTGCCCCTTACCCGTGTGGAATTAATTGAATTTATTTCCTATTTTGAACCTATAGTGGTTTTTACATGGCCGAGCACACGCCCGGGTCCCTAGCTCGTGTCCTTCACACGGCCTAGACACGCCCGTATGGTTGCAAGTGTCCAAAAAACTCGATCATTTTGTTTATGACGTCAGCATGCATTTAGGGGCACATGGCCAAGACACACGCCCGTGTGCTAGGCCGTGCCCTTCACACGGTTGAGACTCACAACCGTGTCTCTACCCACATGTTTACTACCATGCATTCTGACTTAAAATTTTTAGGTGCAGGGGACAAACGACCATACCACACGCCCACGGGGAGATTCTTGTGTCACACATGGCCTAGACACACGCCCGTGTCTCTACCTGTGTGGACCTTGTTAGGCTATTTTCCAAGCCTTTGGTCACCCTCTAACATCCACTCTAACTTATGGACTCCAATGATATTTAACATGGCCTAATTATACTCTTAAATGACCTTAATAAACCTCATTGCATGTAAACCTCATCTCATCTGTTTTACACATGCTAGGTTATTCCTTTTGTACTAAGGATTTCTATGCCTCATAACACTTTTAAGGTTGGCTCATTATTATAACTGATTTTCAGTTATGGTCTAGCCATCCAATGTGATTTGGTCACATTACATGTGTTTAAATGCGATATACCATATTTCATCCTCACTAGCACAACTGAACACAAGCATGCATAAAATTTGTAGGTCATAACCTATATCAATATGAGCCAATTCCATGGCCACATACAAGTGAATAAGTATACCTTTACAAGCCTTTGTATTAGCTAATCAAATGACACAAATAACAAAATAACAAAAGCCCTATACATGTCATTGAACAAAATAAAAGTATCTATATACCAAAGCTAGACAAGATGATAGTGTGTTGATTCTCCAACCGTCTCCCAATCTTCGTGAATCCTTGAGCTCTGTAAGAGAGGGGAAAGAGAGGGATATGCATTTACATGCTTAGTAAGCCCAAACAACTGAAAAGTAAACTGATCGATTAATTAGCATACATCCATATTAAGCAATAAAACCAACAAGCTTATTGTGTTACTAAAATTGTGAATGAATAATAAGTTATACTTATTAGCCATACAAGCTTATTAAGCTTTATAGCTTCCTCTGTTTACTTTTTCATTTTGTATAGTGATTTCAGAGCTTGCTTGAATTGGGAGTTGTCGGAGATCTCATCACACTATCCAACTATTTTTTTGGTACTTTTGAACTTTGGATATTTAGGTTATATGTCATGTAGAAGTATTGTAGCTAATATGGTCTATATGTGTTTGTGATGTGTATAGCCAATTGAATTGGCATGTAATTGATATATGTAAAGGTTTTGTGTTTAGCAATGTGATTTGGCTTATCTTGGTATACTTGGTGATGTATATGTATGTGTAAATGACCTTTTGTTATGTGGTTTATAATTGCTATGTGAATGCTGGTTGTGAATTAGTATTTTGAGTACCAAGTGGTTGAACTTGAAGATATGGTATGCATGTGGTTTTAGGAAAAATAATGCATAGTTGAAAATGACCATTTAAGTGATTTTTTAGATGTGAAATTGGTATGAAAGTGAATGGTTAATTGTGATACTTATGAGCATTATAGTTAGTATTGGAATGGCATGATTTAAGCTTGGTTGATATTGATTTGAATGTTTATTGATGATATGTTTTATGCTATTTGGTATGTGTAGGTGAATGTAAATTTGGGTGAGAAAGATGGCTTGGAAAATAGCCTATTTTTTCCACACGGGTGTGTGTCTCAGCTGTGTGTGACACACGGTTAGGTGACACGGCCGTGTGTCCCTGGTACTTAATTAGTAACAAAGTTAGTAGCTCCACACGGCCCAACACACGTTCGTGTGACTTGGTAGTGTGGCATAAGTTAGTATACCCTCTAGTTTTCACACAGCCTACCACAGGGCCGTGTGAGGCTATTTTGAAGGGTATAAAGGCTAGTCACATGGGCATGTAGTTGGCTGTGTGACCTAAGTCAGGGAGTTACACGGGGTCAGACACGGGTTGAGACACGACCATGTGATCCCATTTCAAATGTCCACATGGCCTGTGATATGGGCATGTCTTTGGCCATGTGAGACACACGGCCGGGCCACACGGGCGTGTGTCGCCTATGTTTTGAAAATTTTCTATGTTTTTCCAAAATTTGCTGAGCTCTCAGTTTAGTCCCAAACCATTTTTAATGCATGATTTGGGCCTCAATGGCTCGTATTAGGGACAATATGATTGATTGTAAATGACTTTTATTTGGTTATGAAAAATGTATGAGAAATGTATTTTTGTTTAAGTAATAAGTCCAGTAATGCTCCGTAACTCTATTCTTGCGATGGATACTGGTTAGGGGTATTACATTTATTATATCAGAGCAAAAGTTTAGTCGATTCTCGGACTAACGTAGCATATGTGAGTCTAGCTATACATGCCATATATAACTTGTTATAGTCTAAAATTTTTTGACAATTTTAAATTGTGTTTTCATATAGCAATGGATCCCAATCGAGTAGTTGCTGATGATGTAAAAAGTAATGCGTCAGGCTCCGTTCATGGAGCAGCAGCGTCTGAATCGAGACTTGTGTCTGAGATTCAGGGAAGAGAGGCCAGGGAAGCCTTCTTCCAAGTGATGAATGAATGACTCACTGAGTTTGTCCGAATGAACCCGGTTGCTCAGCAACCTCCACCTCCACCTATTCCCCAATCGGTTCCTGTAGCTCCTTAAGGTTTGGAACCTTTACGTTTGAGCAAACCACCTATTGATAAAATTTTAAAATACAAGGCTGAAGAGTTTAGAGCTATAGTTGATGATGATCCTGAGAGAGCCAGGTTTTGGCTTGAGAATACAATTTGGGTATTTGATAAATTGTCTTGTATGCTAGTGGAATTTGTTAAATGTGCTGTATCTTTTTTGAGAGATACTGCTTATTAGTAGTGGAACACTTTGATATTTGTAGTGCCGAGAGAACGAGTCACATGGGAATTCTTTTAGACCGAGTTCAAAAAGAAATATATAAGTCAACGGTTTATTGATCAAAAGTGCAAAGAATTTTTGGAGTTGAAACAAGGTCGTATGACTGTGACTGAGTACGAAAGAGAATTCGTGAGACTAAGTAAATACACTCGAGAATGTGTCTCCACATTACCTATAAGCGATTCGAAGATGGGTTGAACGAAGACATTAAACTTTTAGTTGAAATTCTGGAATTGAAAGAACTTGTTGTTTTGGTCGATGGAGCTTGCAAAGTCAAGGAGCTTATCAAAGAAAAGAGAAAAGCGGATTTTAAGGCTAGAGATTTGAGAAAGAGGCCAATGAGTAAACCCTATCATTCTTCTTCAAAGAAATCAAGGGATTTGCATAATCGTTCGACTACTTCAATGGGGTATTCCAATAAAGATTGTAGGAAGCAACACACGAGTCCAAAAGCTCCAGCTACTTCAGTATCAAGTGTTAGTAGTGCCAGAACCAACAAACCTGAGTGTCAACAATGTGGAAGACTACATTTTGGAAACTACTGGATAAATAATAAAGCTTGTTTTAGATGTGGCTCACAAGATCATTTTATTCGAGATTGTCCTAAGTTACTCGAGGAAGACAAATTTCTGAATATAAGACCGAGCAATACAGCTGCCAGAGGGAGACCACCTCAAAATACTAGAAATGTGACTAGTAGTAAAGGTGTAATAAAGGATTCTACTATGAGATCTGAGGCATGAGCGCCAGCTAGAGCCTACGTTATTTGCGCTTGCAAAGATGCGTCGTCACCAGATGTTATCATCGGTACATTTTCTCTCTATGACACTGATGCAATTGCTTTGATTGATCCTAGATCGACTCATTCATATGTCTATATGAATCTAGTGTCTAGTAAGAGTTTACCTGTTGAGTCAACTGAAATTGTGATTAAAGTATCGAACCCATTAGGAAAGTATGTCTTAGTTGATAAAGTTTGCAAGAATTGTCCTTTGATGACTCAAGGTTACTGTTTTTCAACTGATTTGATGCTTTTACCATTTGATGAATTTGATGTGATCTTGGGTATGAATTGGTTGACTCTGCATGATGCTGTTGTGAATTATAGAGGAAAGACTTTTGAGTTGAAATCTCATAATAGTGAAGTTCTTCGTATTGAAACTGATGATTCGAGTGGGTTTCCTGTTGTGATATCGATGATGTTAGCTTAGAAATATGTGAGGAAAGGTTGTGATGCTTACCTTGCTTATGTACTGGATACAAAAGTGTCTGAATCGAAGATTGAATCAGTACCAGTGGTTAATGAATATCCAGAAGAGTTACCTGGGTTGCCATCGATCAGAGAGGTCGAGTTTCCTATTGAATTAGTACCAGGAACATCACCAATATCGATAGTTTCGTATAGAATGCCTCCTACATAATTGAAAGAATTGAAAGCTCAGCTGCAAGAGTTAACAGATAGAGGTTTTGCACGACCTAGTTTTTCGCCTTGGTGTGCACTAGTTCTATTCGTAAAGAAAAAAGATGGATCGATGAGACTGTGTATTGATTATCATCAGCTTAACAAGGTTACAATTAAAAATAAGTATCCTTTGCTGAGAATTGATGATTTGTTTGATCAATTGAAAGGATCAACATTATTTTCAAAGATTGATTTGCGATCTGGCTATTATCAGTTGTGGGTCAAAGATTCGGATGTGCTAAAAACTGCGTTCAGAACTAGGTACGGGCATTATGAATTTCTTGTTATGCCATTTGGATTAACTGACACTCCTACAATATTTATGGATTTGATGAATTAAATCTTTAGAATGTATTTAGACAAATTCGTAGTTGTATTTATTGATGACATTTTTATTTACTCTTGAGACGAATCTGAGCATGCCGAACATTTGAAGATTGTGTTACAAACATTGAGAGATATACAACTGTTTGCTAAATTCAGCAAATGCGAGTTTTGGCTTTGGGAAGTTGGATTTTTGCGACATATTGTTTCAGTGAAAGGCATACGAGTTGATATGAGTAAGATTTTAGCAGTTGTTGACTGGAAACCACCAAGAAACGTATCCGAGGTCAGAAGTTTTTTGGGATTAGATGGCTACTATCAGCATTTTGTAAAAGGATTCTTAATGAGTGCTACAGCGATGACTCTATTGTTACAGAAAGATGTGAAGTTTGAGTAGCTTGAGAAATGCCAATAGAGTTTTAAATAGTTGAAAGCATTGTTAACTGAAGCACCAATTTTAATTCAGCATGATTCGGGTAAAGAGTTTGTGATTTTCCGTGATGCATTATTGAACGGTTTGGGATGTGTTTTGATGCAAGAAGGCAAAGTGATAGCTTATGCTTCTAGACAGTTAAAATCACATGAAAAGAATTATCCGACACACAACTTAGAGTTAGCTACTATTGTTTTTGCATTGAAAATTTGGCGACATCATTTATTCAGTGAGAAATACCATATTGTTACCTACGACAAGAGCTTGAAGTATCTAATGTCTCAAAAATATTTGAATTTGCAACAACGAAGCTCGCTCGAATTGTTGAAAGACTATGAGTTAGTAATTGTTTGCTTTGCGGGCGATGAACACACAGTTAACTTTGTCTGATGATGGTTCAATTTTAGCTAAGTTACAAGCTAAACTAGTATTTCTTCTGCAAATTTGTCCAACTCAGAAATGTAACAATGAATTTCAAGCTAAAAGTGTAACACCCTTTACCCGTACCCAAGACCGGAACCAAGTACGAGGCTTTACCAGACATGTACTCGAACATTTTTAGGTAATACAGTTTATAAAATTTTGTTCCAATTTGAAACCATTCAAACAACATCTTAGTGTCCCTATTATGGGCCTGCGAGGCCCAAATCATACATTGAAAAGGGTCCGGGACTAGATCGAGAACTTGAGAACATTTTTAGAAAAATTTCTAGGTTAAGCATCACACACCCGTGTGGAGGCAATGCACACGCTCGTGTGCTTTGCGACACGCCTGTGATGAATTTCTAAAAATTATTTTCCATTTTGAACCTACAGGGGTTTTCACAAGGCCAAGCAGATGCCCATGTCCTTGGACCGTGTCCTTCACATGGCCTAGACACGCTCATGTGGTCGCTTGTGTCCAAAAACACGAGCATTCTATTTATGACGTCAGCATACATTTAGGGGCACACAGCCAAAACACATGCCCATGTGCTAGGCCGTGCCCTCCACACGGTTGAGACACGGCCGTGTCTCTACCCGTGTGTTTACTACCATGCATTCTGACTTAAAATTTTTAGATACAGGGGACACAGGGCCATACCAAACGCCCATACGGCGATCCGTGTGTCATACACGGCGTAGACACACGCCCATTTGTCTACCCGTGTGGACCTTGTTAGGCTATTTTCCAAGCCTTTGGTCACCCTCTATCAACCCCATACTCTTATAGGTTCCCATAATACATAACAAGGCCTAATTATACATCTTCAATGACCTTGATAAACCTCATTGCTTGTAAACCTAATCTCATCGTTTTTACACATGCTAGGTTATTCCTATTGTATTAAGGATTTCTGTGCCTTAAAATACTTTTAAGATTGGCTCATTATTATTACTCATTTCCAATTATGACCTAGTCATCCCTGATTTGGTCACATTACATGTATGGAAATGTGGTGGGCCATATTTCATCCTCACTAGCACAATTGAACATAAACATGCACAAATTTGTATGTCATAACCTACCTCAAAATGAGCAAATTCCTATGGCCATATACAAGTGAACATGTATACTTTTATAACCCTTCATATTGGCAAATCAAATGACACATATAAAAAAATAAACAAAAGCCCTATACATGCCATTGATCAAAATAAAAGTATCTTTAGACCAAAGCTAGACAAGATAATAGTGTGTTGAATATCCGACCGTTTTCCAATCTTTACGAGTCCTCGAGCTCTGTAAGACAGGGAAAAAAGAAGGGTAAGCATTTACATGCTTAGCAAGCCCGAATAACTAGAAAGTAAGGTTACCGTTTAATTAGCATGCAACCATATTAGGTAATAAAACCAACAAGCACGGAGTGGTTTCCCTATCACATGCACTCAATCAACAAGATAGTCACATAACAATGCACCATGTAACTTGTATAAGATGAGCTCACCATTCAACGTTTTCATTTTTATATCTCATGTTAATCCCATTGAGTTTCCTAGAAATCTCGAGGGATTACCTATTTACCGTCAAGTCATAAGAGCAATCATCTCATGTACGCACTCCTGCGAACCTCGCATCTTACGGCGGGATTACCAGTCCAGGCTGAATCCCCCAAAATATCAACTCATAAGATGGTGTCGGGATTACCAGTCCAGGCTAAATTCCTCCTAGCGACAAACACCCTTAATGAGCTCGGATCTGAATTGCCAATCCAGGCTAAATTTAGACCCTAATTGGATTACTCGTCCGGGCTAAATCCACAATGCACACATATTCTTCAGAGGCTCGATCACTCAAGGAACACCTGTTCGGGCTAGATCCTTTCTATATTTGAGATCAACGGATTATCCGTCTAGGCTAAATCCTTTCTTCAACACATGCAAGACTTCAACACATGCAAGATCTCAAGTCACATGTAAATCACGGTTTACCCATCGGACTTCCTTTTTAACCTCAACCGGGACATTTATCATAATGTCATTATTAATAACACATTTCATGGATTTTCATGCCATCATCAAATAAAATATTCATACATTCATAAAACATGCAATTAGATATATTATGAGTTTAATTTAAGTTATTAGAACTTACCTGGTATTCGTCTCGGTTTCGCATTTTGATTATTCCGAAACCTATTGTTTTCCTTGACTGGCCTCTGAAATTTGTTCCTTGAGGTCTATAACAATAAAAATGAATCATTAATACCTTACATTATTCCTTTCGAATCTAAATTTCACCCCTGAAAAAAATGATCGTTTTGCCCCTAACCTTTAACATTTTTACGATTTAGTCCTTAGGCTCGTATAATGAAATGCATGCAATTTCTACCTTACCCAAGCCAAGCTGAATGTTTTTCCCTCTTATGGAAGCCCACATTTTTCATTATTTTACATTTCTACCACATATTTTACACCTTTGGCGAAAAGGTGCTTTTAGGGGTTTTTCATGAAAATCACCTATGAAGGGATGTTTAACACATATCCAACGTTCATATTCCTCCATAAAACATCAAAGAATAAACATGTCACACATGGTTCACTTTGCAAACATGAACCCTAACTTTAAATATGCGTTGAAATGGAGAGAGTAAGCTACTGGGATTTCAAAAATACTAAGAACAATAAAAAGTGGGATTAGGAGCACTTACTTTTGAGCTTGAAAATGTTGAAAACCCTAGCTATGGAGGGCTTGAGAATTTCAGCTAAATGAGGGAGAAGAATGGCTGATTTTTTTCCTTCATTTTCCAATTTTATTTCATTAATTACCAAATAACCAAAATGCCCTTAAGCCCTTTTTTTAAAATTTCATCCATACATGTCCATTTTTGTCCAAAAACTTAAAAATTGGGTAAATTGCTCTTTAATACCTTCTAATTAATAATCTAAAGCAATTTCATACAAATTGCTTCTAGAATCCAAGTTTTACAATTTATTCGATTTGGTTCTTGTTTTCCAATTGGACACCTCACTCATAAAATTTCTTCATAAAACTTTAACACATGCATATTCTCATATTCCAAACCTCATAATAATCATAAAATAAATATTTCAACTTCAAATTTGTGGACCTAAAACCACTGTTTCGACTAGGCCCTATTTCAAGATGTTACATTTCTCCCCTTTAGGGACTTTCGTCCTCGAAAGTCTTACCAGTGAACAGGTTCGGATATTGGCTTCTCATGGTTTCTTCCAGCTCCCATGTAGCCTCTTCCACACCATGTCGATGCCATAAGACTTTTACCAAATCCACATCTTTATTTCTCAACTGTTTAACCTCACGAGCCAAAATCTCGACCGATTCTTCACCATAAGTCATGTTCGGTCTAATTTCAATCTCTATCGGTGAAATCACATGAGAGGGGTCTGATCGATATCGTCTTAACATAGATACATGAAACACATCGTGAATCTTTTCCAATTCGGGTGGCAATGCCAAACGATAGGCTAATGGTCCAACTCTTTCAGTGATCTCATACGGTCCGATAAATCGCGGACTCAGTTTGCCCTTCTGGCCAAATCTCAACACCTTTTTCCATGGAGATACTTTCAAGAATACTCTATCTCCAACTTGGAACTCAATCTCTTTTCTTTTCAGATCAGCATATGACTTTGCCTATCTGATGCCATTTTTAAACAGTCACGTATCACTTTAACCTTTTCTTCAGTTTCCTTAATTATATCAACTCCGTGAATCTGATTCTCCTTGAGTTCTGTCCAATACAATGGAGTTCAGCACTTCCTTCCATACAAGGCCTCATAAGGCACCATCTTCAAACTCGTTTGAAAATTGTTGTTATAGGCGAATTTTACCAATGGCAGGTATTTTTCCCAGCTACCCTGAAATTCGAGGATGCAACACCGGAACAAATCTTCAAGAATCTGAATCATCCCCTGAGACTGGCCATCGGTCTGTAGGTGAAAAGTGATACTAAAGCTTAACTTTGTACCCAAGGCTTCTTGTAAATTTTTCCAGAATCTCGAAGTGAATCTAGAGTCTCTGTCTGAAATAATCGATAATGGTACCCTGTGTAATCTCACAACTCAGATATATATAAGTCGGCCAGCTTATCAAGTGAATTATCTATCCTTACTGGAATAAAATGAGCTGACTTTGTCAACTTATCCACCACAACCCATATAGCATCTTTCTTTTTCGAGGTCAATGGTAATCTTGTCACAAAGTCTATAGTAACTCTGTCCCACTTCCATTCGGGGACCATTACAGGTTGTAACAAACCTAAAGGTATTTGATGTTCATATTTGACTTGCTGACATATTAAGCATTTCGATACAAATTTGGAGATATCTTTCTTCATGCTGTCCCACCAGTATATTTTCTTCAAATCATTGTACATCTTGGTACTTCCCGGATGAATAGACAAACGGATATCATGTGCTTCTTGCAAAATTCTTTGAATAATTTCATTGTTCATCGGTACACAAACTCTGTCTTTGAACATTAAACATCCATCTGAACCAATCTGAAAGTCTGATTCATTTCCCGACCCACATTGAGTTCTTTTAGCTTGCAAGTCATTATCAGTAGTCTGAGAATCATAAATTTCCTGAAGAAATGTCGGCCTAGCCCTTAGCTCTACCAAGACTGAACCATCATCAAACATTGCCAATCGAGTGCCCATGGCCATCAATGCAAACAAGGATTTTTTACTTAACGCGTCAGCGACCACATTCACCTTTCCAGGGTGGTAACCGATGATCAGCTCATAGTCTTTAATTAATTCTAACCATCTTCGCTGTCTCAGATTCAATTCTTTTTAAGTCAACAAATACTTCAAACTGTTGTGGTCTATGAATATACGACAAGTCTCACCATATAAGTAATTCCTCCAGATTTTCAAGGCAAAAACAATGGTGGCAAGCTCTAAGTCATGCATCGGATAATTCTTTTCGTGTGGCTTCAACTGCCGTGAAGCATAGGCTATCACCTTGCCATCTTACATAAGTACACAACCCAGTCCATTTAAGGATGCATCACTGTAGACCAAAAATTCTTTTCTCGAGTCAGGCAATACTAGAATAGGGGCTTCAATCAGCAATGTCTTCAACTTCTCGAAACTCTACGGACACTTTTTTGTCCATTCAAACTTAACGTCTTTCTATAGCAACCTCGTCATTGGAGTCACTATCCTGGAGAATCCTTTCAAAAATAGTCGGTAGTAACCCGCTAAGCCCAAAAAGCTTCTAACCTCGGTTACATTTTTAGGTGGTTTCCATTCAATGATAGTAGAGATCTTACTTGGATCAACTCAGATTCCTTCACCCGAAACAATATGACCCAAAAACCCTACCCCTTGGAGCCAAAACTCACTTTTGCTAAACTTAGCATACAATTGCTTTTCCCATAAGGTCTACAACACAGTTCTCAGATGCTTCGGATGCTCTGTCTCATCCTTGGAATAAATCAAAATGCCGTCCATGAACACAATGACAAACTTGTCCAAGTATGGCTGAAATATCCTATTCATTAGGTGTATGAATACGACTGGTGCATTCGTTAACCCAAACAGCATGACAAGAAATTCACAGTGGCCATAACTCGTTCTGAAAGCTGTCTTAGGCACGTCCGATTCCTTGGCTCACAACTGATAGTACCTTGATCTCAGGTTTATCTTAGAGATTACAATGGCTCCCCTCAACTAGTCGAACAAATCATCGATCCTTGGTGAAGGATACTTATTCTTGATAGTTACCTTATCCAGTTGCCAATAATCTATACATATCCTTATTGAACCATATTTCGTCTTTACAAATAATAGGAGCACCCCTAGGCGAAAAACTCGGCCTTGTAAAACCTTTATCCGTCAGCTCTTGAAACTGTTCTTTTAACTCTTTCAGCTCGGTTGGTGCCATCCTATACTGAGCAATAGAAATAAGAGCTGTTCCTAGCACCAATTCAATACCAAACTCTATCTCTCTTTCAGAAGGCAATCCGGGTAATTCCTCCAGGAACACGTCTGGATATTCACATACTATTGGCACAAACTCAATCTTCAACTCAGTTTCCAGAGTGTTCAAAACAAAAGTAAGGTAGGCTTCGTACCCTTTTCTCTTATATCTTCGAGCCATCATTGAGGTAATTACAACCGGCGGTGTACCCAATTCTCTTGAATCAACCCGTAGAATCTTACTATCTGGGCACTTCAATACAATATACTTGCTACCACAGTTTACAATTACATCATGCAGGGCTAACCACTCCATACCAAGTATTATATCAAACTCATCAAATGGAAATAACATAAGGTTAGCCAGAAAGTAATAACCCTGAATCGTCAAAGGACAATTCTTACAGACTTTATTAACTAGACCTGACTTGCCTAATGGGTTTGACACTCTGATAATAAATTCCGTAGGTTCAATGGGTATATTCATACTAGACACTAATCTCATGCAAATGTATGAGTGCGTCGACCCTGGATCAATTAAGGCATCAACACAAGTATTAAAAAGAGAAAAAGTACCCGTAATGACGTTAGGAGCAGGGCTTCCTCTCGAGCACGTATTGCATACGTTCTTGCTGGGGCTCGAGCCTCTGATTTTGCTTGTGGAATAGGAGCACTCAACTTCAAGGCTAATTCCACCTATTTATCAGTTCACTCAGGGCAGTCTGTAAGGAAGTGGTCATGAGAACCACATCTGTAGCATGCACTGCTCTTCATTCGACACTCCCCTAAGTGAAATTTGTTACAGCTTTTACACTTTGGGGAGGAAGACTTCTGGTTAAGTCATTTAAAGCTTCTCGCTCTACCTGAATATCCTACCGATGAAGTGGAGTGTTCATGTTGACTCCTTGATTTCTTTGTGAGAAATGAAAGCGTCTTACCACTGGATCTCTTGCTCGAAACTCGAGCTTCTCTGTTTGCTTGTTTCCTTTCATTATTGAGCTCCTCGGCCTTATTGGCCCGATCAGCTAATGTAGTGAACTCTCATATATCAAGGATCTCAATCAATAACTTAATTTCCTCATTTAGACCTTCCTCAAAGCGTTTACACATTTCTGACTCTGTTTGGATCCATTCAGTTGCATACTGACTTAGTCTCACAAATTCCCTTTCGTATTCCAATACCGTCTTATTTCCTTGTTTGAGTTCCAGGAACTCTTTCCGCTTTGCATCCAAAAACCTTTGACTGATGTAGTTCTTCTTAAACTCTGCCTGGAAATATTCCTAAGTGAGGTTTTCCTTTGGTACCATTGAAGATACAGTCTTCCACTAGTGGTATAAAGTATCCTTTAGAAGAGATACGGCACACTTTAAACACTCCTTAGGTGTGCACGATAATTCATCGAATACTGTGTAGTATTCTCGAGCCAAAACTCGGCTCGTTCAGTATCATCATCATTCTTAGCTCTAAATTCCTCAGCCCCATACTTTCTAAGCTTGTTTACAGGGGCTTTACCAATTCTTATAGGTGCCATACCTCGTGGCAATTCCTTACAGGTTGGTTAGGGGGCGGGGGAGGTCGTGGTATGTTGGGGCGATTTCTCAAATAATCCCCAAACCACTTGTCCATTATGTCAAAGAAGGCGACTTTGGCCTCTTCCCAGCCTTCAGACATAGGCCTTCTACTACTAATAGAAACGGCTCATTGTACAAAAGCTGGAGCATGGCTCTCGGCTCCATCAAACTCATCTTTTCCTTGATTGGAAGACATTTACTATATTCAAAGACAATTAAACAACTAGGAGATGTCACACTATCAACGTTCGTATAATGGCATGTATAGTGAAACTCAATACTCTCTACGATATTCCTAGAACGGACTAAACTGTAGTTCTGATACCACTAAAGGTAACACCCTTTACTTGTACATGAGACTGGGACCAGGTACGAGGCGTTACAAGATATGTACTCAAAAATTTTTGGGTAAAATAGGTTATAAAATTTTGTTCCAATTTGAAAACATTCAAACAACATCTTAGTGTCCCTATTATGGGCCTACAAGGCCAAAATCATACATTGAAAAGGGTACGGGACTAGACCGAGAATTTGAGAAAGTTCTTAGAAAATTTTCTAGGTTAAGCCTCACACACCCGTGTGGAGGTAATGCACACGCCCGTGTCCTTTGGGACACGCCCCTGTCCTACACCCGAGTTGAATTTCTAAAAATTATTTTCCATTTCGAACCTACAGGGGTTTTCACACAGCCAAGCACATGCCCGTGTCCTTCACACGGCCTAGACACGCCCGTATGGTCGCCTATGTCCAAAAACTTGGGCATTCTGTTTATGACATCAGCATACATTTAGGGGCACACGGCCAAGACACACGCCAGTATGCTAGGCTGTGCCCTCCACATGGTTGAGACATACGACCGTGTCTCTATCCGTGTGTTTACTACCATGCATTCTGACTTAAAATTTTTAGGTGCAGGGGACACACGGCCATACCGAACGCCCATGGGGCGATCTGTGTGTCATGCACGGCCTAGACACACGCCCGTTTGTCTACCTGTGTGGACCTTGTTAGGCTATTTTCCAAGCCTTTGGTCACCCTCTATTAACCCCATACTCTTATAGGTTCCCATAATACATAACAAGGACTAATTATACATCTTCAATGACCTTGATAAACCTCATTGCATGTAAACCTAATCTCATCGGTTTTACACATGCTAGGTTATTCCCTTTGTATTAAGGATTGCTGTGCCTTAAAATACTTTTAAGATTGGCTCATATTATTACTCATTGCCAATTATGACCTAGTCATCCCATGTGATTTAGTCCATTACATGTATGGAAATGTGGTAGGCCATATTTCATCCTCACTAGCACAATTGAACATAAACATGTACAAATTTGTAGGTCATAACCTACATCAAAATGAGCTAATTCTCATGGCCATATACAAGTGAACATGTATACCTTTACAAGCCTTCATATTGTCAAATCAAATGACACATATAACAAAATAAACAAAATCACTATACATGCCATTGATCAAAATAAAAGTATTTATATACCAAAGCTGGACAAGATGATAGTGTGTTGAATCTCTGACCATTTTCCAATCTTTATGAGTCCTCGAGCTTTTTAAGACAAGGAAAAGAGAGGGGTAAGCATTTACATGCTCGAATAACTGAAAAGTAAACTTACTATTTAATTAGCATGCAACCATATTAGGCAATAAGACCAACAAGCACGAAATTGTTTCCCTATCACATGCACTCAATCAACAAGATAGTCACATAACAATGCACCATGTAACTTGTCTAAGATGAGCTTATCATTCAACGTTTTCATTTTTATATCTCATGTTAATCCCGTTGAGTTTCTTGGAGATCTTGATGGATTACCCATGTACTGTCAAGTCATAAGAGCGATCATCTCATGTACGCACTCCTGCGAACCTCACATCTTACGGCGGGATTACCAGTCCAGGCTAAATCCCCCGTAATATCAACTCATAAGGTAATGTCCGGATTACCACTCCAGGCTAAATCCCTTATAGCGACAAACACCCTTAATGAGCTCAGATTTGAATTACCAGTCTAGGCTAAATTTAGACCCTAATCGAATTACCCGTCCGGGCTAAATCCATAATGCACACATATTCTTCGGGAGGCTCGATCATTCAAGGAACACCCGTCCGAGCTAGATCCTTTCTATATTTGAGATCAACGAATTACTCATCTAGGCTAAATCCTTTCTGCAGCACATGCAGGATCTCAAATCGCATGTAAATCATGGTTTACCCATCGGACTTCCTTTTTAACCTTAACCGGGACATTTATCATAATGTCATTATTAATAACACATTTCATGGATTTTCATGCCATCATCAAATACAATTTTCATACATTCATAAAACATCCAATTAGATATATTATAGTTTACTTTAAGTTATTCGAACTTACTTGGTATTCGTCTTGGTTTCGTGTTTCGATTATTTCGAAACCTTTCGTTTTCCTCGATCGACCTTCAAAATTTGTTCCTCGGGGTCTATAACAATAAAAATGAATCATTAATACCTCACATTATTCCTTTTGAGTCTAAATTTCACCCCTAGACAAAATGACCGTATTGCCCCAAAACTTTCACATTTTTACGGTTTAGTCCCTAGGCTCGTATAATGAAATGCATGCAATTTCTACCTTACCAAAGCCTAGCCGAATGTTTTTCCCTCTTATGGAAGCCCACATTTTTCCATTATTTTACATTTCTACCACATATTTTACACCTTTTGCGAGAAGGTCCTTTTAGGGGTTTTTCATGAAAAGCACCTAGGAAAGAATCTTTAACACACATCCAACTTTCATATTCCTCCGTAAAACATCAAAGAATAAATATGTCACACATGGGTCACTTTGCAAACATGAACCCTAACTTAAAATATGGGTAGAAATGGAGAGAGTAAGCTACTGGGATTTCAAAAATATTAAGAACAATTAAAACAGGGCTTGGGAGCACTTACTTTTGAGCTTTAAAATGTTGAAAACCATAGCTATAGAGGGCTTGAGAATTTCGACTGGATGAGAGAGAAGAATGGTTGATTTTTGCCTTTATTTTCCCATTTTATTTCATTAATTAGCCAAATAACCAAAATGCCCTTAGGCCCTTTCTTTAAATTTTCATCCATACATGCCCATTTTTGTCCAAAAACTTAGAAATTGGGCAAATTTTTTTAAGACCTTCTAATTAATAATCTAAAGCAATTGCATACAAATTGCTTCTAGAATCCAAGTTTTACAATTTATTCAATTTGGTCCTTATTTTCCAATTGGACACCTTACTCATAAAATTTCTTCATGAAACTTTAACACATGCATATTATCATTTCATAGACCTCATAATAATCATAAAAGAAATATTTCAATGTTAGATTTGTGGTCCCGAAACCACTTTTTCAACTAGGCCCTATTTTAGGATGTTACAAAAAGAATACAGTACGAGTCAACTACTGATTCAAAGTATCAAATAAGATCTGATGATTGTTTTCTATTCTGAGGTAGAATTTGTGTACCGAGAAATCCTAAGCTTATTCAAAAAATTCTGCATGAAGCACACAGTGGTTACTTATCTGTTCATCTAGGGAGTACTAAGATGTACAATGATTTGAAACAGTTGTAATGATGGTCGGGCATAAAACGAGACATTTCAAAATTAGTGTCGAGATGCTTGGTTTGCCAACAAGTCAAAGCTGAACATCTAGTGCCTTCGGGGCTACTACAGCCAGTGATGATACCAAAGTGGAAATGGGATAAAGTTATTATGGATTTCGTACCGGGGTTACCCCTATCTCCAAAAAATAAAGATGCTATTTGGGTTGTTGTTGATCATTTGACAAAATCTGAAATTTCATTCCAATATGTCCAGATTTTTAACTTGATAGATTACCTAAATTGTACATTTCAAAGATTTTCAGATTGCACGGGGTGCTAGTTTCTATTATTTCAGATATAGATCCGACGTTTACGTAACGATTTTGGAAGATATTGTAAGAAGCTTTGGGTACACGGTTGCATTTCAGTACTGCCTTTCATCGTCAAACAGATGGTCAGTTCAAGAGAGTTATTCAGATTCTCGAAGATATGCTTCGTTGCTGTGTTTTAGAGTTTGAAGGCAATTGGAAAAATATTTACTGTTCGTGTATAACAATAGTTTTCACTCGTGTATAAAGATGGCACCGTATGAAGCTTTTTATGGTCGTAAATGTCGAACTCTATTATACTAGACCGAGCTTAGTGAGCAAAAGATTCACGGGGTTGATTTTGATCAAAGGGACCAAAGAGAAAGTGAAAGTAATTCGCGACAGTTTGAAAGTACCTTCAGATCGACATAAATCGTATGCGAATTTGAAACGTAAAGACATTGAATTTCAAATTGGCAATAGAGTGTTTTTGAAAGTATCGCTGTGGAAAATGATTCCTCGATTTTGTAACAAAGGAAAATTGAGTCCGTGATTTATCAGACCGTACGAGATTATCACGAGAATAGGGCCAGTAGCTTATCAACTAGCTTTACCCTCAGAATTAGAAAAGATCCATAATGTATTTCATGAATCTATGTTACAACGATACCGATCAGATCCATCGCACATCATTTCTCCGATAAAGATTGAAATTCAACCTGACATGTCATTTAGTGAACAACCGATCAGAATTTTGGCTCGAGAGATTAAAGAGTTAAGAAATAATAGCATAGCTTTAGTGAAGGTTCTATGACAATGTCACAACATTGAAGAGGCTATGTGGGAACCCGAGGAAGCTATGAGAAAATAGTACCCTAACATTGAAGAGGTTAATTTTGTAATTAATAAAATAAAACAAAATTAAAGTATAAAAAAGAAAGATATCATCTTTTTTTCTTCCTCCTCTAATCGAAAATTAGAAAAAAAGAAGCCATTAAAGACTTTCTAAGGTTCGGCCAACACTCCATACTGCATGTAAGTGTATTTTGCTCGATTTTTAGTGATTTTTATGTTTTTGGAGTCGTAGCTTAATCTAGCTAGCCCAAGGACTAATTTGCGAAACTGTTAAAAGTTTAAGGTTTTACTATTGATGAATATGTATGTGTTTTGATGTTTGATGATAAAAAATGGATGGTTGTTATTAGATAAACAACATTTCTTAAGTTATTTGGGTTGAAATTATCAATTATGGATTAAATTAACAAATGTAAAAATTATGTGGTAAATGCATGAAATAATGAAAAATATGGACTGCTATGAGTATAGGTGAAATTCGGCTAGCATGGGCGTGGACTTAATTGCATGAATTTGCATTTTTATGAGCTAGGGACTAAATTGTAAAGAATTCAAAATTTAAAAGGCAAAAGTGTAATTTGCTAGAACATGGTTTTTGGATTGAATTGAATAGAATGCATTTTGAATGAGTTAAACTTGATTATATATAGATAAAGAAAAATGAAGTTTCGAATTAGATGGGGGAAAAATAAAATAGCGGATTGATAGCTCGATTCTTTCCGTACAAATCCGAGGTAAGTTCGTATGTTAATAAGTATTAATGTAATTATGTTTTAAATGCTCTATAAATGCATTGTTGATGAATACGACCTTACAAAAATGTTTGACGAAGATTTGGATACATGTGAAATCCCAGTTGAACTTCAGGAATAGATAGGATACAAATGACATGTCATTAGGGGTTATTGTGTTTTGGGTGCTGGTCTGTACGTTCTACCGGTGGCTGAGTTTTTCGGCATGTGTTGCGGATTCTCGTCAGCTTGTGTGAGCAGCACCATGTAGCTATGTCTTGACCGTCAACTTGTCTGAGCAGACTTTGTGATAGCTAGAGATGAGCATTTGCATATGAGATATAAGATTGAGATGGTTTTTGACCATGTATTGTGACTCAGGGTGCAAGATTCCCGGGCATCTGATGTTATTCAAAATGGTTCAAGGGGTATATTGAGGATATGAAAGGGTAAGAGATTGATACGTATTCGTATAGGTATGTATGTAAATCATATGAGCATCGAATTCATGAAATTTGTGAGTTTCATGATTAACAATGTGAATAAATATATGTTAGCCTTATGATTAAATTGAGTTGTAGCTTATTATATTACTAAAATTTTGAATGAATAATAAGTTATACTTATTATCCATACAAGCTTACTAAGCTTTATAGCTTACTCTGTTTACTTTTCCATGTTTTATAGTGATTTTAAAGCTTGCTCAAATTGGGATGTAACAGTCTGGTTTTGACCCTAGTCAGAATAGTGGTTTCGGGACCACAAATCTGAGTCTAAAAAATATTTTAATATTATTTTCTGTGTCTGTGATATGTGAATTTACATCTGTGAAATTTCTGTAATTTAATTTGTCTATTTTTGTGCTTAATTATAAAAAAGGATTAAATCGCGTAAAGTGTAAAAGTTGAGTGCTAAATGTTAAAGCACCTAATTGGCTTGGCTTTTAAAATAAGGGTCCTTGCATGTCAAATTTACCATTTATATTAATGGTGGACACTGATGGACATCTGTAGGTGGATTTTCATGTGTTAATAATAAGGGCAAAATGGGAAAAAGTATTATAATATGTGTTAAATAAAATATAACATAAAATATTAGCCATTTTATCATTCTCATGGCTGAATGAAGCAAGAAAAAGAGCAAAAATGGGGTTTTGATATTCGGCTAACTTAATCCTTAATTAAGGCATGAATTTTCGCCTGTTTTTGATAATTTCTATGTTTTTGTGATCGTTGCTTCATGTTATTCAAAACCCATGTCTGAATTTCTATTTTTGTTGAAGATTATGAAATGTGCCATTGATGATTATATGAACTTTGTGATGTTTTTATATGGATTATGAAAGATATATGTGAGAGTATCATACTTTGTTCTTGAATTTTGATGAAAAAGAGCTATTTGAGCTAACTTGTAAAAATACTATTTTAAAGGACTAAAATGTGAAATAAAGGAAATGTATGGACTTGTATGAGAGTCTTGAAAATTCGGCTAAGCTTGTGTACAAGAAAATTTTGCATATTGGTGATTTTGTGAAAAATGGACTAAATTATCAAAGTGTGAAAATGTAAGGCCTAAAATGTAAAGTGCCCTAAATATGTGTATATGGATTATATTGAATGAAATGAGTGATTGAATGGTTGAATTTGTATTGTATTAGATCAAGAACAAAGAAAACCGGACTTAGATCGGGGGAAGTCTAAAATAGTTGAATAGTCGACTCGTTTTATCCGAAATCAGTCCGAGGTAAGTCAAATTACAATGACGTGTTAATTGAAATTAATTCTGCACATATAAACTGCAATCTGTATTGGATGGCCTTAAGTACCTGATGAATATCTTTGGAGTAATGTATGATAATATGTTAATATCTGAAAAGCTATGTATGCTTCTAAGAAAAGTTGCCATCTGTCTGAGATATCGTGCAAGACCGTGTCTAGGACACAGGCCTCGATTGAGATTTACGTATAAGACCATGTCTGGGACATCGGCATCGTATCTGATTTCGTGCAAGACCATATCTAGGACAGAGGCATCCATATTGAATTACATGTAAGACCACGTCCGGGACGTCGGCATTATACTTGATTATGAGCATCTGTATCGTTTTTGAACCGTCTGATGATAGCGTATGAAATATGAGTATATGAAATGTATGGCCTATGTAGGTACGTTTGTATAGGTACATTTGTATCGTACTAAATTTCTGAATATGAAAAACTCTGTCTCTGTGAAATATGTATAGAATTGGAAATAAAGCATGACATATATGCAAACAAAGGAGCATGGTTAAGCTTATGAATTATTCTTTGAAATGGTTATGAATCTTTATAGTTAAATTGTACTTATATGATTTAGTAGTTAGACCAATTGTATTTGGCTTACTAAGCTCTTTGTATCTTACTCTGTGTGATTACTGTCTGTTTTACAGTTATTGTAGCTACTAAAGGCTCGGGGATAGTCGAGGATCGTCACCACACTATCGAACTCATTTTGGTACTTTTGAAAGTGTACATATTTTAAAGTATGGCACGTATAGGCTAGAAAGTCTATGTATTAAGTTTTGATGTGTATATATTATGCCATTAGAGTTGGCTAGCAAATGAAATGTTGTATATAGTTTAGTATTTGGTGAATGGTGCCAAATGATGTATGGTTGTAGTGTTTTATGAGCTAATATGTTTTTGTTATAATGAAGCATGTTTTGAGCATGGAATTGGTTGAAAATTGTTGTATGAATGTGGTTTAATATAGCTTGTAAGGATGACCTCTAAAAGGGGTGGAAATTTGGCTTAAATCATGCTTGCATGGTGCCACATGGTCAGGGGACACGGGCGTGTCATATGGCTGTGGGCTAAAGTCAGTAGCTAGCTAAGTATCACATGGCCATGGCACACGGGCGTGGCTAATGGCCGTGGGTGAAAGTCAGTATGGTTACCCTGATTTGGCACGGCTGGTTCACATGGGTGTGTCTGATGCCCATGTGATGCACACAGCCTGGACGCATAGGCGTGTGACCTCAACAGAATTGGAAAAATTTTCTATGTTCTGAATTTTATGAATGTGTTCGGTTTAGCTCTAACCGTTCTTAAACGTATGTCTTAGGTCTCGTAGACCATATTTAGAGATGATTGCTTATGAAATGATGTTAATTAATACCTGTGATTCTGAATTGGTCTGAAATGTTCTGTCTGTATAGTAATGCCTCATAACCCTAATCCGATGTCGGTTACAGGTTAGGGGTGTTACATGGGAGTTGTCTGAGATCTCATCACACTGTCCAGCTATTGTTTCGGTACCTTTTGAACTTTGGATATTTAGATTAAATGACATGTATAGGTATTGTGGATAATATGGTCTATATGGGTTTGTGATGTGTATAGCCAATTGAATTAGCTTGTAATTGATATATGTAAAGGTTATGTGTTTAGCCATGTGATTTGGCTTCTTTTGGTATACTTGGTGATGTATATATATGTGCAAATGGCCTTTTTTTATGTGGGTTATAATTGCTATGTGGATGCTTGTTGTGAATTAGTATTTTGAGTACCAAGTGGTTGAATTTTAAGATATGGTATGCATGCGGTTTTAGGCAAAATAATGCATAGTTGAAAATGATCATTTAGGTGATTTTTTTATGTGAATTCGGTATGAAAGTGAATGGTTAATTGTGATACTTATGAGCATTATAGTTGTTAGTATTGGATGGCATGATTTATGCTTGGTTGATATTGGTTTGAATGCCTATTGATGATATGTTATATGCTATTTGGTATGTGTTGGTGAATGTAAATTTGGGTGAGAAAGATGGCTTGGAAAATAGCCTATTTTTGTCCACACGGGCAGAGACACGAGCGTATGTCTCAGTCGTGTGTGACACACGGTTAGGTGACACAGCCGTGTGTGACACACGGTTAGGTGACACAGCCGTGTGTGACACACGGTTAGGTGACACAGCCGTGTGTCCCTTGGCACTTAATTAGAAACCAAGTCAGTAGCTCCACATGGCCCAGCACACAGGCGTGTGACTTGGCCATGTGGCATAAGTCAGTATACCCTCCAATTTTCACACGACCTAGCACACAGCTTGGCACACGGGCGTGTGAGGCCATTTCGAAGGGTACACGGGCTAGTCACATAGGCGTGTGGTTAGCCGTGTGACCCAAGTTAGGGAGTTACATGGGGTCAAACACGGTCTGAGACATAGCCATGTGATCCAATTTCAAATGTCCACACGGCTTGTGACACGGGCGTGTCTACACATGGCCGGGCCACACTGGTGTGTGTCCCCTGTATTTTGAAAATTTTCTATGTTTTTCCAAATATTTTTGAATTCTCATTTTAGTCTCAAACCATTTTTAATGCATGATTTGGGCTTCAAGGGCTCATATTAGGGACAATATGGTTGATTGTAAACGACTTTTGGTTATGAAAAATGTATGAGAAATGTATTTTTGTTCAAGTAATAAGTCTGCTAATGCTTTGTAACCCTATTCTGGCGAATGATACAGGTTAGGGGTGTTACATTTTAGGTCCACATGGTCAAACACATGGGCGTGTGACTTGGCTATGTGAGACACACTGCTAGCACACGGGGCATGTGATGCCATTTGGAGGGTTACACGGCCTGGCACACGGGGCGTATGGCTTGGCTATATGACCTAAGTCAGTGAGTTACATGGGTACGAACATAGCTTGGGACACGGCCGTGTGTCCTTGCTTCGAATGCCACACAGCTAGACACACAGGCGTATGACTTGGCCATGTGACCCCTACAGTTAAAATTCTTCTAACTTTTTTTCTAGTTTTTCAAATGTTTCCGATTTAGTCCCAAATCATTTCTAAAGTGATTTTTAGGTCTTGAAGGCTTGAATAAGGGACAATATGCATGTTAATGATGAGTTATATTTTGATTTTTGAAATGAAGGATTTAGATTATGGTTACTCGGTAATGCTCTGAAAACCTATTTCAGCGACAGATACGGGTTAGGGGTGTTACATGTATGCTCACATGAGCTGTGAAACTGGGTCTACTCACACAAGTTGTGGGTCGGAATGTAGCTACACGATTCTGCTCACATAAGCTGTGGAGTATTCGCAACACATGCCAGACCTCAACTATCAGTAGGATGTTCAAGAGCATCACCCGAATGATGTAAACCCTAATGGCTTGTCATTTGTATCCTACAAAATTTTAAGGTTCAAACGGGGCTCGGTAGTAGTCGAAACATTGCTGGATTTCGTCGTTTCATTACAAGATAAATTGCAGACGAACACATATATATTGATTTAATCACAATATAATCACATTTTAACACTCAATTTAATCAAAATTATACAGAATACAATTCATACGAATTTACCTGATTAAATTACAGAAATGCCAAAGTATAGGGGCATTTTGGTAATTTTCCATTCTCCTTGATTTTCCACCCGATCTTGATCTAAATTAATAATTTCATTTAATCTATTAATTTAGACAGTAAAATAATGTATTTTACGCAATTTAGTTATCTTTTGATATTTTTACAAAATTACTCCTAAAATTTTACTTTTCTTCAATTTAGTCCATATATTTTATGCAAATTAGTCATTTTTGATATTTTTACAAAATTACCCCTAAAATTTTACTTTTCTTCAATGTAGTCCCTGAGCCTAAAACATGCAAATTAACCATTTTTAATGCCAATTTACAATAGCCGAACATTCATGGCACCCATATCAGCCCATATTTGCAACAATTTCACATCAAATCCTTGTACTTTTAGTATTTTAACAATTTTGCCCCT
Source organism: Gossypium hirsutum (assembly GCF_007990345.1). Lineage (NCBI taxonomy): Eukaryota > Viridiplantae > Streptophyta > Magnoliopsida > Malvales > Malvaceae > Gossypium > Gossypium hirsutum. The sequence goes on from NC_053434.1 coordinate 46,120,684, forward strand.
AATCAAAAAATTCATCAAAAATCACTGAATGAAATACTTTTAAATAACAAATAATATCTCAAATTCATCATTTAACATCTAAAATCACAAGCTTCAATAATAGCAACATTCAAAATCTTTAACAATTTTAAAATCAAAGGTACGAGCTAACTGGACCTAGTTGTAACGATATCAAAAACATAAAAATGATTAGAAACGAGGCTAAAACGGACTTACATGCATCCTATGAAGCTTGGCAGAAGCTTGAAGGTTTATCAATGGCTTTCTTCCTTCTCAATTTCGGCAAAACAATAAAAGGAAAAAGATGATATCTTTAACTTTATTTTATTTTAATTAATAAAACATACATATTTTCATAATCAGACAAAGCCAACCGCCCACTCATATATAATATGGTACATTTACCATCTTAGTCCATACACTTTCATTTATTAAGCCATTTAATCACTCAAATCAATTAGTGATCAAATTTTACATTTTTTACGATCTAGTCCTTTTTAATTAATTAACTATCGAAATGTTAAAATTTTTCAATGAAACTTTAATACCACCTAAATAAAACTCCATAAATATTTATAAAAATACTTATGGCTTTTTTATAGAAATGAGGTCCCGATACCTCATTTTTTAAAACCACTGGACCTTAGGGTCATACCACTTGAACTTAATAACTCCTTTATACAACATAAAATTATCAAATCAAAAACCTTTTTAAAACCATACTTGACTCGTAAATATTAAATAATAATATTTACGAACTTACTCATCGAATTTAGTGACCCCGGAACTACTATTTTCGACACCACTGAAAAACAGGCAGTTACAAAAGACTTAACATTTCATGATAATATGACTAAATTGTCTAAAGAATTTGTAACAAATTTTAGATCTTGACTTATGAATTCCTTTTGAACATTGCATATTGGATATGACCTTTGTCAGTTTGCGGAGCCTATGTTGTTGAACCATCTCTTATAGGTTTATGTTTATTTTCCTATTTCCTGGTTAAGGCATAATTAAAGAAATGGCCTTTTGTATCTCTTTGTTTATTTTGTTGTATAAGAGAAATTTTGATTTCAGATTCAATAACCTTATAAAAGAAATGTTTACAGAAATGTTGCTGTTGCTGTTCTAGCAATGTGACTTATTTCGACTCATTTCAGTTATGTGCTGTACTGCTTAAGGCTCGGTACATGCAGAATGTTTGGTGTGTTGGTTTTCATCTATGGTCTACTCTGGTAATATAGTTCCTCCTAAAATAGACACAATCAAGCACATAGAGCCTTTTTTGCTTTTCAAGTAGAACAACGTTGGAGCTGAGTTATCCATTTCAATTTGGTGACTTAATTGTATTTTACTCTTTTTTATATGTAAAATTAAGTGACTTAATTTAATGGTTGTGTTGGTAATATTTTGGTAACTTTTGTATATGTAATATTATTATAACTTTTTGATGCTATAAAAATTAATATATGGATTATCGCATATAAGCTAATGACATCATGTAACTTTTTGTTAATGTATGAACATTATGTTTGGATGGAAAATATAGTTCTCAAGTTATTTATTACTTCTAATCTTTTGCTTTTTAGTTTATAGGATAATTAAATTATTTGTTTCACTAATAATATTCTAGCATATTAAATTTGCATTGCAATTTAAAATATATATATAGCAAGCTATATATTATTTTTATTAATTCATATATTAATAATTATATTAAGAATGATGTTAAATTATATTTAATAATAATTATATTAAAATATAATTAAAATATTTATTATTTTTAATAAATTACATTTAATAATAATCCTATTTAAATTTAATAACAATAACAATAATCATGTACTTAAAATTTTTTTACTAAGGGTACTCTAGTCATTTCAACTTTTTTCCTTATGTTATTGCAACATCATTCCATTCAACCAAATACATGAATACTATTATAGTTCTATTCGTTTCCATCCAACCAAACAATTGAATTATCGATTATAGCTTTATTCCATTACAACGAACCAAACGTAGTGTTAGGCTTTCCCAGTGCTTTGGTGAAAATGTCTACCATTAGAGTTGTTCATGGGTTGGGCCCTAACAAACTTCTAGGCTCATTTGATAGGCCTGGGCCCGAATCGACATAAAAATGGGTCTAAAATTTTTCTATGTCTGACTCAGATAAAAATGCTAAAACTCAAACTTGACCCGCTTGTATTAAAATTTTTTATTTTATTTTTATATAAAAATTTAAAATATATAATATATCAAAAAAAATTAAAAAATGTTTCCCAAAAAATTGAAAATAAATTAAAAAAATCTTTATACTTAAATAACCCTAAGAGAGGTGCAACTTAATAAGCAAATGCCTCTAAAATAGTAGCAAAATTAACAATAAAACAAGAGTTATACAATATCCAAATAATAACAACAAAATAGTAGCAAAATAATGCTGAAATAGAAGCAAAACCATGGGAAAATAGTGGAAAAACAACAACAAAATAGTACAAAACAATATTTTTTTTTTGCAAAGTCGGGTCGTGTAACAGCCCAGTTTAGACCCTATTTGGAACAATGGTTTCGGGACCACAAATCCGAGCCAGAAAAATATTTAAAAATTATTTTATGTGTTTATTATGTGTGAATTTATATCTGTAAAATTTTCGTGTTTTAATTTTATCGTTTGGGTATCCGATTAAATAAAAGGACTTAATCATGTAAAAAGAAAATTTGATGGTTTATAGTCTAAGGGCCGAATTGTTAGTGGCTTTTTAAATTGAAGTATTTAAGTTGTAATTAGTCATTTGATTACTAGTGGGACGGTGGTAAGTATATACCATATGGTTTTATAATATTTTATTAAAGATATATATATGTGTGTAAATTAAATATTATTTTATATTAAGGTGTAATATATATTATAAGACATAAACGTGAAAGCCATATCATGTGCATTAGCTTATTGTTTGGTTGGTAAAGGATATATATATTATATGATTTTATTATTATTTCAAATGTAAAAAACTAAAAAATTATAAGCTTTATAATATAAAAGTTATTATAAAGTAAAATATGAGTGGGCTTATGTTTTATTTCACCCATGCCGAAACAAAAGAAAAGAAAAAGAAATAAGGGAAGCTTAGGTTCAGCCAACTCCCAAGCTCAAATCCAAGGTTTGTTCTTTGTCGGTTTTCGATAATTTTTACGTTTTTGAGATCGTTGTTTCGAGTACTTCAAAACCCATGCTTAAAATTTGAATTTTGATGAATATTTTGAGTTATGCCATTGATAGAAGCTTGTGATTTTTATGGTTTGATGGTGAAATATGAAAGATAGGTGTTGGGTTAACATATTTTTGTATTGAAATTTTTGATGATTTTGAGTAATTAGGACTTAATTGCAAAAATAAAAATTTGAGAGACTAAAATATGAAATTGATGAAATATATAGACTTGTATGGGTATGGGTAAAATTCGGCCCAACATGGGTATATTGAAATTTTGTATATTTTGTGTTTTGTGCAATAGGGATTAAATCGTAAAAATTGTAAATGTCAAGGGTAAAATGGTAATTTACCCATTTATGTTTTTTTGAACTAAATTGAACGAAAATATGTTTGAATGAGCTTAATTTGAATATTTTTAGATCAAGAACCAAAGAAATCGGATTTGGACTAGGGAAAAACGAAAGTTGTCGACTAGCAGCTCCGTCCCGTTTTACGACGTCTGAGGTAAGTTTATAAGCAAATACACATGCCTAAATGTAGTTAAATGTTAAGTATATATGCTGGTATATAATATATGAATTTATACTTGTAAATGCTGAATGTGTATGAGTTTGAAAACTATGTTCGAGCTTTCGATTCGACCGAGTTACGACGTTCGAAAGCCCTGTATGAATCTTAGGAATAGTTAGGATACATATGTCATGACACAGGATTCCGACATTTTTGTTCCTTGTGTATGATTATTGAACCGAAAGTTAAAGGGTAGGTGTACATTTTGTTCTTATATTCGAATGAAGCAATTGAATTGCTAATGTGATATGTTATGTGAAATGTGTTAACATGTGAATAAATAAGCAAGACACTGGAAATGTATCCGGGCTAAAGACCCGCAGGCTTCGTGCTGGAAATGTATCCGGGCTAAAGTCCCGCAGGCTTCGTGCTGGAAATGTATCCGGGCTAAAGTCCCGCAGGCTTTGTGCCGGTAACATAATTTCAGGTTTTATACCTAGCAGGCCAAGTGCCGATGAATTTGATAAAAGTATACAATTACAAGATCCTACACTAAGTTGACAAATTGAAAGTGCATTACATATTAAGTTGGCCAGGTACGTATCATGTACTCGTACGTGATTTGATTTGAATTAAATTATAAGTATATAAAGTGATGCATCTGTGAATAAGTGTTATGACTATATATGTGATCGTGATATATTCGGTAAATGTGTGAAGTTATGTGAAGTGATTCTATGTTTATATTCAAATTTAAACACTTGGTCCTTGTGGAAAGATTTGTGGAAGTATATGATTTATTTTTAGGTGATTACGATCGTGGAAAATTAAATGTGAATATGATTTTGTATTTTATTCGTTTCAATGAAACTAAAGCTATTAGTGAAGCATTTTAATGCCTATGTTATTTGAGTTCGATCTTGAATGACATGATATACATGTTTAGATAATTTGAATGCAAGGAATGTGTGAAAGAGCAAATTGTAATAAATCTGCTTGGGACAGCAACAGTAGCGTGGCTTTGGAAAATCACCATAAATTGTGGAAATTGAATTAGAAGCTGAATAAATTATGTGATTAAATATTAATGAGTCTAGTTTCTTATAAAAGAAACCTTGTAAGCAAAAGAATTGTATATAATGAGATATTTGAAGTGGCGTAAGATAGAGTCAAAATGACCTTGAAATTCCCTGTTCTGTCTTTAGAAAATCATTGTAAATTGTACAATGACGATTATAAGATAAAATTTATATAATTAGACTCCTTAATGAGTGTAGTTTCAAATGAAATAAACGATAACATAATTCGAATTCTGTATAATGAGAAATTGATTTGTAGTGAAGAGTGGTCAGAATAGTCAAACAGTGAAACAGGGGAAACTTCAATAAAAATATGGTATTGATTGGTCAAACAAAAAATTCTTAAATTTTTATGGATTGAATATATGTGAGTCTACTTTCAGGTAAAATTAACGGCACTTGATTTGGAGTTTCTTAGCTCCAGTTATAAATAATTTAGTGACTGTTGCTCAGGAAGACAGCTTGTAGTGAATTTGTGATTTTGTTGCAAACATGGTTAAAACTAGTTAATGAGATGCTTTTCGAGTTCTTATGATCTTATTTGTGAATTGAATATTTGGTTTTAATTGAGTTTAGATTCAAGTGAGATGAATTTGCTAAATATACATTATGTTCATGGATACTTGGCCAAAATGGCAATTACCTAGGAATGATTTCTTGAAAATTTGAAATAATTGATCTATAAGTAAATTAATTGTCATTGCTTAAAACTTACTAAGCGTTGAAGTTTACTCCGTGTTCTCTTTTCCATTTCTTATAGGTTTATCCTTTAGTTCGAGTTGGAAGAGCCGGAGATATTATCACACTATCGAGTCATTATGTGAGTTGAGAAGATTGTATATCATCATGGTTTAAGGCATGTATAGGATAGTGTAACACCCCGAACCCGAGACCGTCACCGGAGTCGAACACGAGGTGTTAACAGACTTTAAACCACTTATAAAAAAATTTCCCGGACACTGCCAATCTGCGTACTAGTCGCTTTAAAATCATATCTTGAGTTCAGAAACTCGGAATCCAGTTCCGTAAATTTTCTCTGAAACTATACTCATGTGCCCATCTACATATTTTTTTCTAGAATTTTTGGTTGGGCCAATTACTACAGTTTATTAGTCAAAGTCTCCCATGTTACAGGGATCGACTACACTGACCTTTGCGCATTACGACTTGGATATCTCCCTGTACAGGGCTTCAATACTGATGTCGTTTGTTTCTATAGAAACTAGACTCAAAGAGGAATCTATAAATATATGGCATGACTCCTAATTATCTCTGGTTAATTTATAATGAATTTCTAAAGTCGAAATAGGGAATCCAGAAACCGTTCTGGCCCTGTCTTACGAGAACCTGAATATCTCTTAACATACTGTCCATATGATCGTTTCGTTACTTTCCTATGAAAATATATTCATCAAGGTTCGTTTACATAATTTATTCACTATTTAATTCCATTCCTACTATTTTTAGTGATTTTCCAAAGCTACATCACTGCTGCTGTCAGCATCTGCCTTTAAGGTAGACTTTACCTATTTCATAGTTTCCATGATTCAACTAGCCCTTTTAGCATAAATAGCACGAATTATGATAGTGATTAACCATTCCCATGGCCAATCCTTGTTAAGCATATCCACACCTCTCAATAACCATATCCATACCAAATGATTATAACATTATACTCAAACATATATAAGCCATTTTCGCATGGCTATCCAAAATTATACAAGTCCAAAGGGTCCATGACCCACAACAAAAGGGTAGTCCTATACATGCCATTTCGAAGTTCAACCAAAATTGTACCAAAAAGGGGGGCTTTGATAGTGTGGGCGACTTCGACTTCAAAATCCCGAGTCCGATAGCTGGAGAACCAAAATCTATAAAACAGAGAATCAAGGAGACGGAGTAAGCAATTTATGCTTAGTAAGTTTTGAGCAAGGGATTCCAGCACAACAAAAGTATAGCATTCATGTAGCTAAACGGATAATTTCATATGCACAATTTTTCAATATCATACTTACTTCACATTACCAACCCTTTTATTCATACACAAAGATCAACTTAGCCAAAGGCCAGTAGCTCATTTATCAACTGAGCGAATACTTATTTGTAAGGGCTCAACTAATTCAAAGCACATACGAAACATACCTCAATGTTGGGATGTTTCAAGCGTATTAACTAAAATTTTTACAGCAAGATCATTCATTCCCAAATCACGTACCTTCGGAATTTAACCGGATATAGCTACTCGTTCAAATGCCCTCGGGACATAGCCCGGTTATAGTAACTCGCACAAATGTCTTCGGGACTTAACCCGGATTTAGTAACTCGCACAAATGCCTTCGGGACTTAACCCGGATTTAGTAACTCGCACAAATGCCTTCGGATCTTAGTCCGGATATGGTCACTTAGACAAAGCCTTCGGGACTTAGCCCGGACATCATTCAAATAACCATGCACATTTAACAATAAATCATGGCACATTCGTATTTCGTTTTCGTTAGCAAAACTCAAACACAAGACACTTATCATTCTTGCAATTTCGGCTCAATAGCCACACACAAGGAGCATGATTTTGATTTGCTTAAAACATGATCTAATCAAATCATAATTTAAGCTCTTTTACTCAAGAACTTACCTCGAATGTTGTCGAACGATTCCGATAGCTATTCGACCACTTTTTCCTTCCCTTTATCGGATTTAGTTCCCCTTTGCTCTTGAGCTTAATTAAACAAATAAATTGATTTAATCATTTGAGCATCGAAAAGAGGAACACAAGGCACTTAGCCCATATTTATACATTAGACATTAAAGTCACATATGTACGGAATCATGAATCAAACTCAACATTTTAGCTAATTTTCCCCCTTGGCCGAATTTTCTAAGCCAAGACAAAAGCATCAATATGCTTGCCTCTAACCGAATACATGCAACACCAATCTCCTTCCTATGGCCGAATATGCATGTCTATGTTGGGGCCGATTGCAACACTTACTACATTCTACAAGTATGGTCACTTGTATTGACTAAACACCATTTTGTTTCAAGTTCAAAACTTGGCTAATATACACATATATACACTAGTAAAGCATCCTCTCCCTTTCCATCAATTTAACACATGCATTACTCATTAATATACAAAAATTATATTCGGCCTTAGCACACAACTTGCTAGCCGATTCTTCTCCATCTAGCAACTAATGCACATATGTGCTCACTCAAAAATGCTAAAAAGAAGATTCAAGAATCATCAATCCACCATCACATGCATCATTAACAAGCTTCATATTTAGCATGCAATGGCATTAACACAAAATCCACCTAGGCCGAATATCATCCCCATGACATAGCAAAGATTTGAACCATGGGCTAATTAGAACTCAAGCTAGCAACTAAAAACATGCATGAATCTCATGGCACAACCTCAAACATACCTTGATCTAGATACAAGTATGGCCAAACCTCCTCCTAATCCTCTTCCAAACCAAACATGAAGCAAGAACTCCTTCCTCCTTCCTTAGAATTTTCGGCCAAAAGAAGATGAAAAAGGATGAACAAAATTTTTCTTTTCTTTTCTTTAACTCACGGCAATGGGGGGGGCATGGATGAGACCATTCTTTTTTTTTTTCATCACTCCTCCCTTTCATTATTTAATTACCATGCTCATTATTTTATTGTTTCCACCCATGATGCACCAACACAACATGTCTATGACATGTCTTGCCCATCACACTTGGTCTACCATACTTGTCATGGCCGGCCACTACTAATAGAGGGGGGGAAATTGACATGCAAGTCCCCCCTTTTTCAACATGCACTAATAGGTCCTTATGCTTTGACCTATCACATTTCAAAATTTTCTCACATAAGTCCTATTTACTAAAACTCACATGCAATCGACTAAATCGAAGCTTGAAATTTTCACACATTCATAATTACATATTCTAGACAATAAATATCACATTAGAACATTTCGGTGACTCGGTTTAGCGGTCCCGAAACCACTTCCCGACTAGGGTCAATTTTGGGTTGTCACAGATAGACTATAGGTAAAATGATATTTCGACTTTGTATACATTAAAGCCATGCGAAGATGGCTTGCTCATTTTGTTTAGAGAAGCCTTATAATTGAACTAATGTGTTGATAATTTATGTCTGGTAAGTATCTCTGACCTTATAGAAGTTTTGTTCAGTCAAGTAATACCTCATAACCTTGTTCCGGCAACGGATACGGGTTAGGAGTGTTACATTTAGTGGTATCAGAGCTATGGTTTAGTCGATTCTCAGACTAACCTAGTGTGACAGCCCTAAAGTGACCCTAGTCAGAAAGCGGTTTCGGGACCGCTAAACCGAGTCACCAAATTATTTGAATATGATATTTATTGTCTAAAATAAATGTGTGAAAATTTGAAGCTTCGATTTAATAAATTGCATGTGAATTTAGTCAATAGGACTTATGTGTGACATTTTTGAAATGTGATAGATCAAAACATAAGGACCTATTAGTGTATGTTGAAAAAGGGGGGACTTGCATGTCAATTTTCCCCCCATCTAGTAGTGGCCGGCCATGACATTAGGATGGACAAAGGGTGATGGGCAAAACATGTCATAGACATGTTGTGTTGGTGCATCATGGGAGGAAACAATAAAATAAAGAGCATGGGCAATAAAATATTAGTGTTAGTAGGATGAGAAACAAAAAAAAAGAAAGGATATGTGTGATTGTCCCCCCATTGTCGTGAGTTGAAGGAAAGAAAAAAACAAGTGTTCATCCTTTGGTTCATCCTTGGCCGAAAATTTTAAGGAGGAAGGAAGAAGAAAGGTTGAAGAGGTTCAGCCATGCATGTAACTAGGCTAAGGTATGTTTGATGATGTTCCATGAGATGCATGCATGTTTTAGTTGTTAGCTGGAGTTCTACCTAGCCCATGGTCTAAATCTTGCTATGTGATGGAAATGACACTCGGCCATGGATGCATCATTCTTGCTTGGTGTTGATGTTGTGTTGGTGAGATATCAAGTTATTTTTGTGACCAAGTTGAGATTTGAATTTTTGGAATGAGTAAGGTTTTCGACTATGGTAAATATAAGGGTGATGGATGTTGTGTCATGCTAAATCTAGATGAACAATGTTAGTGCTTATATCTCGATATTCATGAGTTTCTTTCTTGGTTTTACCTCAAACCCATGAAGTATTTTAATTGGTGTTGTTAGAGGGTTCGGTCATGGGATTATAAGCTTGTTAGTTTTGATGATGAAATTTATGCCTTGCAAGGGTAAATGGTGTCTTGATGCATTCGGCCATGGTAGAAAGTAGATGTGAAATGGTAGTAAGATAAAATGCAAAATGTTAGTATTTGATTACTAGTGTATAAATGCGTATTAGCCGAGTTTTGAATTTGAAACGAAACGGTATATAACCAATACAAGTAACCATACTTGTGGGAAGTATTAAGCATATAATTGGCCTCAACATATACATGCATACTCGGCCACATGAGAAGATTAGTGTTGCATGCATTCGGTTAGAGGCAAGCATATTGATGCCTTTATCTTGGTTAGGACAATCGGCTAAAAGGGAGTGTGGGTTAATATGTTGAGTTGATGCATGATTTCACATGTATGTGACTTTAATGTCTAATGTATAAATATGGGCTAAGTGCCTTGTGTTCCTCTTTTCGATGCTCAAATGATTAAATCAATTTATTTGTTTAATTAAGCTCAAGAGCAAAGAGGACCAAAGTTGGATAAAGGAAAGGAAAAAGTGATCGAATAGCCGCCGAAATCGTTCAACAACATCCGAGGTAAGTTTTAAGTGATTAAACCTTGAGTAAATTCAATTATAATAGGACATGATGAGTTGATTTAATAAGATATGATGTGGCCATGATATGTTCTAAGCTCAAATGGTAAGTTCTTAAGTGTTTGAGCTTGGGAATTTAAGGGTAATTTGAAATAGTCTGCTTAGGACAGCAGCAGTAACGTGACTTTAGAAAATCACCATAAATTTATGGATTTGAATTAGAGGCTGAATGAGACATGAAATTAAAGCTTAATGAGTCTAGTTTCTTATAAAAGAAACCGTGTAAGCAAAGGAATTTCCGATAATGAGATACTTAAAGTTGTGTGAGACAGCGCAGAATGACACTGTAATCCTCTGTTCTGTTTTTAGAAAATCATTATAAATTGTACAAAAATGGTTATAAGATAAAATTTATATGCTTAGACTCCTTAATGAGTCTAGTTTCAAATGAAATCAAATACAACACATTTTGAATTCTGTAAAATGAGAAATTTGATTCGTAGTGAAGAGTGGTCAGATTAGTCAAACAGTGAAACAGGGGAAATTTTAAGAAAAATCTGGTATTGATTGGCCAAACCTAAAATTCTGGAAATTTTATGGATGGAAGATATATGAGTCTATATTCAGGAAAAATTAACGGAAAGTGATTTGGAGTTTTGTAGATCCAGTTATAAATAATTTAGTGACTATTGCTCAGGAAAAACAGCTTGTGCTGAATTTGAGATTGTGTTGTAAACCTTGATAAAATTGTTTTAGTTGCTCATAAGCTATTGATTAAACCCATACGTGAATTCTAAATTGTGATATTGGAAAATGATAGATGTAGATTCAACCAAGACAGTGTGTATACGTGAAAGTATATGTGGTATGTGAAGTATATTTGGATAATTGTGATGTGAATACATGAAAATCTATATTTTGATTTAGGATTCTATGTGATGGATGTGAACATGCATATATGAGATAAGGCCTAATGGCCGATGTGATGAATGTGAAAGTGTATATATATGTGATAAGGCCTAATGGCCGATGTGATGAATGTGAAAGTGTATATATGTGATAAGGCCTAATGGCCGATGTGATGAATGTGAAACTGTATATATATGTGATAAGGCTTAATAGCCGATGTGATGAATGTGAAAGTGTATATATGTGTATATATGTGATAAGGCCTAATGGCCGATGTGATGAATGTGAAAGTGTATATACATGTGATAAGGCCTAATGGCCGATGTGATGAATGTGAAAGTGTATATACATGTGATAAGGCCTAATGGCCGATGTGATGAATGTGAAAGTGTATATATGTGATAAGGCCTAATGGCCGATGTGATGAATGTGAAAGTGTATATATGTGATAAGGCCTAATGGCCGATGTGATGAATGTGAAAGTGTATATATGTGACAGGGCCGAGTGGCCAACGTGATGGATGTGAAAGTGTATAAATGTGATAAGTCCCGAAGGGCATTTGTGTCAGTACTATATCCAGGTTAAAACCCTGCAGGCTTTATGCGAGAATATTATCACTGATTAATGTCCGTAAGCTTCGTGCTCGTACTATATCCGAGCTCTAAAGACCCGATGACTACGTGTGGGGATTTTGTCCGGGTAAGACCCGATAACTTCGTGTGGAGATTATGTCCGGGTAAGACTTCGTAATAAGAATTGCTTATAAATATATTCAATGCGAAAGGTTAAACAGGTATGTACTCCAAGTTTATATGTGAGCTTGATTTGCACTAAATCATAAGGTAGTTATGTGATGCATACGAGAGCAATCTATGAGACTATTCCTATGATTATGTGACATCGGATCAGTGTGAGAGGTTATGTGAAATCATACGATATATCTATGTCACATGAGCTCACTTTTATATGAAAGTTTATCTGCCTATTGTATATGATGAGATGTGCGTATTCGGAAAAGGGATGGTATGCCCGAAGGAAGAGTGAAATAAAATATGCGAACAACTATGTTATAATTTGATTGTTATCTGTTGACACTGCTTAAAACTTACTAAGCATTGTAATGCTTACTCCGTTTACTCTGTTTCCTCTGTTTTATAGATCTCATTTGGAAGCTACAGGCTCGGGGATCATCAGTAACTAGTCACACTATCACTATCCATTGTTTGGTACTGCTACGTTTTGAATTATCTTATGGCATGTATAGAATAGACTAGTGGCGGAAGAATATTTTTGGTTAATGTATATAAGCCATGCGAAAATGGCATCTTTTGAATGTTTACTTAGTGAAGTTTAAATTTTACCTCTGGTTGTGCTTAGTACTTATTTAAACGAACGATCTTTATTTCAAGAAAAAGTTCAAAATTTTACTGTTCTGACATGAGTTACAAGTCCGGTAATGCCCCTTACCTATTCTGGCTACGGTTACGGGATAGGGGTGTTACACCTAGCGTATGTGAGTCTAGCTATACATGCCATATTACTACTCGTGATAGTGTGACATTTCCTGGCTCTAATGAAATTGTTTTGTAAGACAGATATTCTTTCCAACCGAGCTAATTCTAATAGTATAGAATGTTATACTCAAACGTTTGAGTGAAAATGCGTTGGTGATGAGTTGAAACTCATAAAAGGTATGAATCAGAATGCATGATATTCTGCTATTGATAAATGTTATAATTATATGAGTATATGAGTTGTGATGTTGGGTATATGATGGTTGTGTGAATATTTTGACTTAGAATTTATGATTTGAATTAGCATATGAGCTATGTGTTAAGTACCAAGTGATCATAAATAAATGATTGCTAGATGTTTGAGAATACAAAATTAGTAATGAACTGTTCGTTCATAATAGTATGTGTGATGTGCATGCTTAGTAAGAGTTAAAATTGTTGGCTTTACAACTCTCACCCCCTCATCGGTAAAGCCTTGTAATGAGATCCTTACAATATGGATTAAATACGCTTACGAGTGCGAAATTACAGAGTTTCGTGGTTGAAAGATTAGTATTGTGATCAGATAAGAGAATGAGTCTGCAAGTGAAGACAGTAACAGAAAAGATATTGGATCATGTTGAAGGCCATTCATAATATGCCAATTCACTGTTAAAGAAGGAGTTGAATTCGATGAGATGAAAGTATTCAGGTATGATGTCTAAAGAACGTATTAACTGGAAGTATTTCTGAATTGATTTCTGTTAGTAATGGAATATTGTGAAATCGGTGATGATAGAATTAGACAGTAGGATAATGTTTGAATTGAAATGATAGCTGAGTGCAGTGATTATAGTCGAGTAGTTACTAGGTTTTCTTCTGGGCATTCTATGTGTACATTTATCCTCAGAGGTATGTGTAACTGTATATTTCAAATGAAAATTCTTATCATATGAGAATGTCATTTATATATATTGATATATGAAAGCATTGTTGGGTTGTTCGGGTTACAATTGACATTATTATATCTTTCTCTGGTATCCTATTTCATTTTATTGAAAGAAAAGATCTACGATAGAATCTGTGTGATGTTGGTATTTTGATCCTACTAGTTTTTGATCTACTTATTATACATGAAGATTATATTGTTTCTGTTACCATTAATTCTGGTACATGTGAGTGATGTTTTACTTCTGGATTTCCTCTAAGACATCACTGAGATATTTGTCATCTGATATGGGCGCTTTCTTAAAAAGATCAGTATAGTGATATATTTGAGATTATAGTATCTCTTCTTTCTTATGATTCTATATGGTTATCTGTGAAAAATATCTTTTAAATGATGTGATATTTATCAATAAAGTGATAAATAGTTGAAGAAATTGTTATTGAAGCGCCAGTTCTCAGGTAAAGAGTTATTCAACACAAGAATTAAAGATGGTTCGAACTGTTGTAAGATTATGAGTCAGTGATTGATTATCAATCTGGGCAAATGATTATAGTCTTTGGGGTTCTGAGCGAGAATCTTTATGTGTTTTACGACCGGCAATCATGTGATTAATCTTATCAAATGATGAGTAGTTATTGGCTGAGCTAGAAACTAAATTGATGTTTAATCAGCAAATTTGTGAGGCTTTGTATTGTCGTAAATGCCAAACGCCATTGTACTGGACTGAGCTTAGTGAAAATAAGATACACGGAGTCGATTTGATCAGAGAAACTGAACAGAAAGTGAAAGTGTTCCGTGAAAGTTTGAAAGTAGCGTTAGATCGACAGGAATCTTATGCGAACTTGAAACGGAAAGATATAGAGTTTCAAATTGGAGATAAAGTTTTCTTGAAAGACTAACTGTGGAAGAAAATACTCAGATTCGGTCGTAAAGGCAAATTGAGTCCGAGGTTTCTTGGGTCGTATAAAGTTATAAAACGTATCGGGCCGGTTGCTTATAGATTATTGTTGCCACCTGAGTTAGAAAAGATCCACAATGTATTCCACGTTTCGATGCTTCGGAGGTATCGATATGATCCATCACATGTGATTAGTCCGTCTGAGATTGAAATTTAGCCTCATATGACCTACGAAGAAGAACCGATTCGCATTTTGACTCGTGAGATTAATGAGTTTTGTGACATATGTGATGACTATAAGAGTTTAGAAAGTTTAATGTCCGAGAAAGATTCGAACTTAGCATAGCAAGGCTAGCTCGAATCGTCGAAAAACTTTTGAGTCTGTAAGTGATTATGATTATAGTTTCGGAAGTTTTGAATGGGAAATTTTTTGTGTGTTTTACGAGCGATGAATACGTGATTGACTTAGCTGGATTTGAAGCTAAATAAATGTCTATTTAGCAAAGTTGTGAAATTCAGAAATGTGTCAGCGAATTATAAGTTAAAAAAGGGTACAACATAAATTGATTTTTGATTTAGAACCTTAGATGTGGAATAGAAGATTAATTGTTAGTTCGAGATAGAGTTTGTATACTGAAAAGCTCTACGATTATGTAACAACTGCTACAAGGCACTCTAAGTGGTAGTTTGTCTGTTCATACGGGATTAACAAGATGCACAACAATTTGAGATGTGATATCATTGAATGAATGTGAAATATGGTATTCCTGACTTTGTTGATTATAGAAATAGAGTGTTGATCAATTATGTATTGGGGTTATCCTTATCTTAGAAAAATATAGATGTTATCTGAATTATTGATAACTGTCTAAATAAGTCTTTCTGTATGCATGGATTTCTCTTTTAATAAATCAGTTGAGTTATTCATTTCAAGGATTGTCAGTTTGCACGTGGTGCTCATCTAACCTTGTTTCAGATTGAAATCTAGAAGTTATATTGTGATTCTGGAAGAAATTACTGTAAGCTTTGAGTACGAGATTGTGGCGTAAAAAAAAATCCAAAATCTCGAAACTATGTTTTGTCAACGTGTAAGAGTTTGAAGGCAACAAAGAAAGACTATTGTTGTTCGATAAGCTATCGTGTGATTATATTAATGACATAATATAAGGTATTGTATGGTTGCAGTTATCGAACTCTGTTGTTTCAAGATCGAGTTTTATGAGGTAATGATCCGCGTGATTAATGTTATTAGAGAAATTGAGCAGAAAATGAAGGTAATTCAATACGGTTATAAATAGTTCAGTTAGATATGATGTATAGCAAAAGACAGATCAGGATCTTACTTGAGAGATTAAAGAAATATGAAATTCGAAATCACGTGTGAATTAGTAATGTACTATGTGGAAGAAAATCCTTTACTCTGCTTTTTGGTAAGATTTTCGGGGACAAAAATCCCTAAAGGGGGGAGAGTTGTAACAGCCCAGTTTAGACCCTATTTGGAACAGTGGTTTCGGGACCATAAATCCGAGCCAGAAAAATATTTAAAATTTATTTTATGTATTTATTATGTGTGAATTTATATTTGTAAAATTTTTGTGTTTTAATTTTATCGTTTGGGTATCCGATTAAATAAAAAGACTTAATCATGTAAAAAGAAAATTTGATGGTTTATAGTATAAGGGCCGAATTGTTAGTGGCTTTTTAAATTGAAGTATTTAAGTTGTAATTAGTCATTTGATTACTAGTGGGACGGTGGTAAGTATATACCATATGGTTTTATAATATTTTATTAAAGATATATATGTGTGTGTAAATTAAATATTATTTTATATTAAAGTGTAATATATATTATAAGACATAAACGTGAAAGCCATATCATGTGCATTAGCTTATTGTTTGGTTGGTAAAGGATATATATATTATATGATTTTATTATTATTTCAAATGTAAAAAACTAAAAAATTATAAGCTTTATAATATAAAAGATATTATAAAGTAAAATATGAGTGAGCATATGTTTTATTTCACCCATGCTGAAACAAAAGAAAAGTGTAACACCTCGTACCCGAGACCGTTGCCGGAGTCGGACACGAGGGGTTCACAGACTAAATTCGCTTACTATCGCAGTCCATTTTAAAATTTTCCAGGCAGCTGGCTAACTGCGACACTGTCACCTTAAAAATCATATCTTGAGTTTCACAACTCAAAAATCAATTTCGTAATTTTTCCCTGAAACTAGGCTCATATGTCCATCTACATAATTTTTTCTAGTATTTTTGGTCAGGCCAATTAGTACAGTTTATTAGTCAAAGTCTCCCATGTTACAGGGATCGACTACACTGACCTTTTCGCATTACGACTTGGATATATCCCTGCACAGAGATTCAATACTGATACCGTTTGTTTCTATAGAAACTAGACTCAGAGAGGAATCTATACATATATGGCATGGCTTCTAATTATCTCTGGTTAATTTATAATGAATTTCCAAAGTTGGAACAGGGAATCCAGAAACCGTTCTGGCCCTGTCTCACGAGAACCTGAATAGCTCTTAACATACTCTCCATATGATCCTTTCGTTACTTTCCTATGAAAATAGGTTCATCAAGGTTCGTTTACATAATTTATTCATTATTTAATTCCAATCCTACTATTTTTAGTGATTTTCCAAATCTACATCACTGCTGCTGCCAGCATCTGCCTTTAAGGTAGACTTTACCTATTTCATAGTTTCCATGATTCAACTAGCCCTTTTAGCATGAATAGCACAAATTATGTTAGTGATTAACCATTCCATACCAAATGATTATAACATTATGCTCAAACATATATAAGCCATTTTCGCATGGCTATATACATTAACCAAAATATTCTTCCGCCACTAGTCTATTTTATACATGCCATAAGATAATCCAAAACATAGCAGTACCAAACAGTGGATAGTGATAGTGTGACTAGTTGCTGACGATCCCCGAGCCTGTAGCTTCGCAATGAGATCTATAAAACAGAGGAAACAGAGTAAACGGAGTAAGCATTACAATGCTTAGTAAGTTTTAAGCAGTGTCAACAGATAACAATCAAATTATAACATAGTTGTTCGTATTTTTATTTCACTCTTCCTTCGGGCATACCATCCCTTTACCGAATATGCACATCTCATCATATACAATAGGCAGATAAACTTTCACATAAAAGTGAGCTCATGTGACATAGATATATCGTATGATTTCACATAACCTCTCACTCTGATCCGATGTCACATAATCATAGGAATAGTCTAATAGATTTCTCTCGTATGCGTCACATAACTACCTTATGATTTAGTGCAAATCAAGCTCACATATAAACTTGGAGTACATACCTGTTTAACCTTTCGCATTGAATATATTTATAAGCAATTCTTATTACGAAGTCTTACCCGGACATAATCTCCACACGAAGTTATCGGGTCTTACCCGGACAAAATCCCCACACGTAGTCATCGGGTCTTTAGAGCTCAGATATAGAACGAGCACGAAGCTTACGGACATTAATCAGTGATAATATTCTCGCATAAAGCCTGCGGGGTTTTAACCCGGATATAGTACTGACACAAATGCCCTTCGAGACTTATCACATTCATCACATCGGCCATTAGGCCCTATCACATATATATACACTTTCACATTCATCACATCGGCCATTAGGCCCTATCACATATATATACACTTTCAAATTCATCACATCGGCCATTAGGCCTTATCACATATATACACTTTCACATTCATCACATCGGCCATTAGGCATTATCACATATATACACTTCCACATTCATCACATCGGCCATTAGGCCTTATCACATATATACACTTTCACATTCATCACATCGGCCATTAGGCCTTATCACATATATACACTTTCACATTCATCACATCGGCCATTAGGCATTATCACATATATACACTTTCACATTCATCACATCGGCCATTAGGCCTTATCACATATATACACTTTCACATTCATCACATCGGCCATTAGGCCATACTATCATTTCATATTCGAATACTCATAAACTTACAATATCACGATTTAGAATTCAAGTATGGGTTTAATCAATAGCTTGTGAGCAACTAAAACAAGTTTATCAAGGTTCACAACATAATCTCAAATTCAGCACAAGCTGTTTTTCCTGAGCAATAGTCACTAAATTATTTATGAATGGAGCTACAAAACTCCAAATCACTTTCCGTTAATTTTTCCTGAATATAGACTCGTATATCTTCCATCCATAAAATTTCCAGAATTTTAGGTTTGGCCAATCAATACCAGATTTTTCTTAAATTTTCCCCTGTTTCACTGTTTGACTAATCTGACCACTCTTCACTACGAATCAAATTTCTCATCTTACAGAATTCAAAATGTGTTGTATTTGATTTCATTTGAAACTAGACTCATTAAGGAGTCTAAGAATATAAATTTTATCTTATAACCATTTTTGTACAATTTATAATTATTTTCTAAAAACAGAACAGGGGATTTCGGAGTCATTCTGACACCGTCTCACACAACTTTAAATATCTCATTATCGGAAATTTCTTTGCTTACACGGTTTCTTTTATAAGAAACTAGACTCATTAAGCTTTAATTTCATGTCTCATTCAGCCTCTAATTCAAGTCCATAAATTTATGGTGATTTTCTAAAGTCACATTACTGCTGTTGTCCGAAGCAGACTATTTCAAATTACCCTTAAATTCCCAAGCTCAAACACTTAAGAACTTACCATTTGAGCTTAGAAGATATCATGGCCACATCATATCTTACTAAATCAACTCATCATGTCCTATTATAATTGAATTTACTCAACGTTTAAACAATTAAAACTTACCTCGGAAGTTGCCGAACGATTACGACGGCTCTTCGATCACTTTTTTCCTTTCCCTTATCCAACTTTGATCCTCTAGGCTCTTGAGCTAAATCAAACAAATTTACTTCTCAATCAAACACATATATATGGCAACCATATACATTTCAAAAACCAATTCGTTCGTATCATTTGTCCATATATTAGCTTTTAGCATATTTGGTCATTAGAGTGACCTATTTAACTTTCAAGCATTCATTTCTAATTTTAATTAAACAATGCCGAATGCCATTAGCTACTAATGCCACACACACACATGTGCATAAAATCATCCATACATAACCTCTAGCTCATTCGGTCATTCATCTCTCAAACCTATCAAAGTTTCATGTCGAACTTCCCTGGCCGAATACACATATAAGCACATAATGCACATTTAGAATTTTTTTTTATTTACTTCATGATACATTCGGCCTTGGCAACAATTTCATTAGAAATCCCTATTAGCCACTTCATCAATCAATTATATCATCTACTTAATATTTCATAACTTATCATGCTAGCTGAATATTATTTATTCAAGTTCATCATCTTCATATTCGGCATTAGCATCAAATATAATAGCCCATTTCTTCCCACTTTGAATCTATGCATCCATTTAATCATAGTTTGTTCAAGCACTCATACAACAAGATTCATCCAATTTAACAAGAAACAAAAACTTTATTCCTCCATAGCTACAATGGCCGAAAGATCTAGACATCTCAATACCGAAATGTCTAACATGGGTTGCCTAAAGAATTTGGTAGGGAGTTCAAATTTATCTAGCATTTCAAGTAACTTAACACATCCATATAGCTAACATGCTAATAGTCTCAAGGCTTCAACTAAAACTTTTGAAGCCTCTTAGTCGAATATTAACTCTCTAATAATCCCAAATCCATCCATGAGATAGTTAGAATTTAGACTAATCATCCAAGGGATGTATGAACTTTCAAAGCAACACTAAACATACCTTAATCTAGTGAGCCTTCATAGCCGATTTTTCTCCAAGCTCATTCCCTTCCTTTCTTTCTTCTATTCGGCCAAAGATGTTCAAGGATGAACATTTTTTTTTCTTTGTTTCCTTTCTTCCATTCACGGCAAAGGGGGGGCATGGATGAGACCATTTTTTTTTTCATCACTCCACCTTTTTGCATTACTTTAATCCTAACCCCTTTTTTTATTCTTTCTAACATAACTCACTAACACAACATGTTTGCAACATGTTTCCACCCATAGCATGGCCGGCCACTATGCTTTAATTTTGGGTAATTTGACATGCAAACCCATCATTTCACAACATGCATTATTAGGCCACTTTACATTTGCCTAGCACATTTCCAAATTTTCTCACATAAGTCCTATTTGATAAAATTCACTTATTATTAACAAAATTCAAACATGAAATTTTCACACATGCATATGTACATATAATGAGCATCAACTATGACGGTTAATTATCTTTATGACTCGGTTTAGTGGTCCCGAAACCACTTTCCGACTAGGGTCACTTTAGCGGTGTCACAACTCTTCCCCCCTTTAGGGATTTTCGTCCTCGAAAATTTCTACCAATGCATAGTTTAGGATAACGTCCTCTTATTGAATTATATCCATATAAACATTAGCTCATCGATAGCAATTGTAATTCATTACTGATTTCGCATCGATCCATAAAATCATTTTCTTATCTTAAAACAAATACATAAACATTTCTACAAGTATGCACATATATCTCATTTTCTTGATTTCATAAGCAATAATCACTTAACTTAATTCACAAATGCATTTCAAACACATATTGAGCACATATTAACATGTATAATTCACATCATCAACCCACATATTTGTAACCCACATTTTCATTCATGAATAAGCTGTAACCTAACCGAAAGTACACATATACTCAAACATCCCAATAAATATCCTTTATAACTTTATCACATCTCAATATTCAACTAAACTCATTTCCCAAAAGAAAAGTCAACTTCCACGTACCTGAACATTTAGTTCATTTAGCACATTCAATCATAGTTACCGTTACCCGTATACAGTCGAATAGGCACAAAGCCTAATATAATACACTGGCATGAGATTTATTCTAGCGCATAACTCGTATATCCAAAATTATCAACATTCATCAAAAATTCTTTCAAACTTTCGAATGTCGAAACTTAATCAAAATAATTTCTTGAACAAGATTAACAAAATAGTGTCCATTCAGCAATAGCACATATAGCTCTTACAATGCCATATCCTAGATATGGTTTTACATATTCTCACATATCGAGCCGATGCCATGTCCCAGACATGGTCTTACACACTATCTCAAATCAATGCCTTCGTCCCAAACGAGGTCTTACATGAACTCCACTTCACACACTTAGTGCCCACTGACCGATCTCGCACTCATAGTGCTCGGTTAAAGGAATTCGCACACACACAGTGCCTCTAATCATTCACATACATAGTGCTCTTATTCATTCATTAATACACATTGATATGACTTAACCAAGTCTATAAACATCATGTATGTACACTTTTAAACATATCATCTCATTTAAATTTGAATTCGTATAGTAATGAGCACTTAAACTTTGCTCAAATTACCGGCACGAAGCCTACTAGGCACGAAGGCCCGAATACACGTCACCAGCATGATTACTCTTCGGGACCTAGCCCGGATATAACACCATCACGAATGCTCTTTGGGGTTTAGCACGGATATATCACTAGCACGAATGCTCTTCGGAACTTAGCCCGGATACATCACTAGCACGAATGCTCCTCGGGACTTAGCCCGGATATATCACTAGCATGAATGCTCTTCGGAACTTAGCCCGGATACATCACTAGCATGAATGCTCTTCGGGACTTAGCCCGGATACATCGCTAGCATGAATGCTCTTCGGGACTTAGCCCGGATTTAGTAACTCGCACCAATGCCTTCAGATCTTAGTCCGGATATGGTCACTTAGCACAAAGCCTTCGGGACTTAGCCCGGACATCATTCGAATAACCATGCACATTTAACAATAAATCATGACACATTCGTATTTCATTTTCATTAGCAAAACTCAAACACAAGACACTTATCATTCTTGCAATTTCGGCTCAATAGCCACACACAAAGAGCATGATTTTGATTTGCTTAAAGCATGATCTAATCAAATCATAATTTAAGCTCTATTACTCAAGAACTTACCCCTTTCCGCTGTCCGAAATCGACTTGGTAAGGTCGCACCCTTAATATAAATAATTGATAGAAAATATATATATATAGTGGGTTCGCACACATAGTGCTTAATAATCAACCACGCACACTTAGTGCCATGTACTTTAAACTCGCACACTTAGTGCCATGCATTTCAAGCCCGCACACTTAGTGCCAATCTCACAACCGTGAACACTTATTGCCCGCACACTTAGTGCCAATCTCACAACCGTGAACACTTATTGCCCGCACACTTAGTGCTGAAAACCAACCACTCTATACGCTTCACTGCCTTTTTACATTCGACAATTTCGTCTCTACATACATGTACACATATAGCAATACACATTAGTATATCATTTACATTACTTGAATACAAACACAACATGCTTATCGACCATTCAACTTCCAGTTCCATAGCCACATACAAAAATCACATTTATAGTCATAACACTCCTTCAAAATTGCATCACTTATACCCTTATAATTCAATCCAAATCGAAATTCAAATACGAGTACATGATACGTACCTGATCAACTTAATAATTTAGGCATATCTAAATGAAGTTATATCGCAAATTCTCATAGTCAGAAGCTTGCTACAGCTCGATCGGGATCAAGATTCATTACAATACAGCAAACACATTTTAATAGCCAAAAATCATCACACTATCATTTTATCACTTTATGGCATGTATAAATAGACTCACGCGTGCTACGTTAGTCCTAGAATCGACTAAACCGTAGCTCTGATACCAATAAAATTGTAACACCCCGTACCCGAGACCGTTGCCGGAGTCGGACACGAGGGGTTCACAGACTAAATTCGCTTACTATCGCAGTCCATTTTAAAATTTTCCAGGCAGTTGGCTAACTGCGACACTGTCACCTTAAAAATCATATCTTGAGTTTCACAACTCGAAAATCAGTTTCGTAATTTTTCCCTGAAACTAGGCTCATATGCCCATCTACATAATTTTCTCTAGTATTTTTGGTTGGGCCAATTAGTACAGTTTATTAGTCAAAGTCTCCCATGTTACAGGGATCGACTACACTGACCTTTTCGCATTACGACTAGAATATATCCCTGCACAGAGCTTCAATACTGATGTCGTTTGTTTCTGTAGAAACTAGACTCAGAGAGGAATCTATACATATATGGCATGACTCCTAATTATCTCTGGTTAATTTATAATGAATTTCCAAAGTCGGAACAGGGAATCCAGAAACCGTTCTGGCCCTGTCTCACGAGAACCTGAATATCTCTTAACATACTGTCCATATGATCGTTTCGTTACTTTCCTATGAAAATAGATTCATCAAGGTTCGTTTACATAATTTATTCATTATTTAATTCCAATCCTACTATTTTTAGTGATTTTCCAAATCTACATCACTGCTGCTGCCAGCATCTGCCTTTAAGGTAGACTTTACCTATTTCATAGTTTCCATGATTCAACTAGCCCTTTTAGCATGAATAGCACAAATTATGATAGTGATTAACCATTCCATACCAAATGGTTATAACATTATGCTCAAACATATATAAGCCATTTTCACATGGCTATATACATTAACCAAAATATTCTTCCGCCACTAGTCTATTTTATACATGCCATAAGATAATCCAAAACATAGCAGTACCAAACAGTGGATAGTGATAGTGTGACTAGTTGCTGACGATCCCCGAGCCTGTAGCTTCGCAATGAGATCTATAAAACAGAGGAAACAGAGTAAACGGAGTAAGCATTACAATGCTTAGTAAGTTTTAAGCAGTGTCAACAGATAACAATCAAATTATAACATAGTTGTTCGTATTTTTATTTCACTCTTCCTTCGGGCATACCATCCCTTTACCGAATATGCACATCTCATCATATACAATAGGCAGATAAACTTTCACATAAAAGTGAGCTCATGTGACATAGATATATCGTATGATTTCACATAACCTCTCACTCTGATCCGATGTCACATAATCATAGGAATAGTCTCATAGATTGCTCTCGTATGCATCACATAACTACCCTATGATTTAGTGCAAATCAAGCTCACATATAAACTTGGAGTACATACCTGTTTAACCTTTCGCATTGAATATATTTATAAGCAATTCTTATTACGAAGTCTTACCCGGACATAATCTCCACACGAAGTTATCGGGTCTTACCCAGACAAAATCCCCACACGTAGTCATTGGGTCTTTAGAGCTCAGATATAGTACGAGCACGAAGCTTACGGACATTAATCAGTGATAATATTCTTGCATAAAGCCTGCGGGGTTTTAACCCGGATATAGTACTGACACAAATGCCCTTCGGGACTTATCACATTCATCACATCGGCCATTAGGCCCTATCACATATATATACACTTTCACATTCATCACATCGGCCATTAGGCCTTATCACATATATACACTTTCACATTCATCACATCGGCCATTAGGCATTATCACATATATACACTTTCACATTCATCACATCGGCCATTAGGCCTTATCACATATATACACTTTCACATTCATCACATCGGCCATTAGGCTTTATCACATATATACACTTTCACATTCATCACATCGGCCATTAGGCCTTATCACATATATACACTTTCACATTCATCACATCGGCCATTAGGCCATACTATCATTTCATATTCGAATACTCATAAACTTACAATATCACGATTTAGAATTCAAGTA
Source organism: Gossypium hirsutum (assembly GCF_007990345.1). Lineage (NCBI taxonomy): Eukaryota > Viridiplantae > Streptophyta > Magnoliopsida > Malvales > Malvaceae > Gossypium > Gossypium hirsutum. The sequence continues at coordinate 46,146,330 of NC_053434.1, forward strand.
TGGGTTTAATCAATAGCTTGTGAGCAACTAAAACAAGTTTATCAAGGTTCACAACATAATCTCAAATTCAGCACAAGCTGTTTTTCCTGAGCAATAGTCACTAAATTATTTATGACTGGAGCTACAAAACTCCAAATCACTTTCCGTTAATTTTTCCTGAATATAGACTCGTATATCTTCCATCCATTAAATTTCCAGAATTTTAGGTTTGGCCAATCAATACCAGATTTTTCTTAAATTTTCCCCTGTTTCACTGTTTGACTAATCTGACCACTCTTCACTACGAATCAAATTTCTCATCTTACAGAATTCAAAATGTGTTGTATTTGATTTCATTTGAAACTAGACTCATTAAGGAGTCTAAGCATATAAATTTTATCTTATAACCATTTTTGTACAATTTATAATGATTTTCTAAATACAGAACATGGGATTTCGGAGTCATTCTGACACCGTCTCACACAAATTTAAATATCTCATTATCGGAAATTCCTTTGCTTACACGGTTTCTTTTATAAGAAACTAGACTCATTAAGATTTAATTTCATGTCTCATTTAGCCTCTAATTCAAGTCCATAAATTTATGGTGATTTTCTAAAGTCACGTTACTGCTGCTGTCCGAAGCAGACTATTTCAAATTACCCTTAAATTCCCAAGCTCAAACACTTAAGAACTTACCATTTGAGCTTAGAACATATCATGGCCACATCATATCTTACTAAATCAACTCATCATGTCCTATTATAATTGAATTTACTCAACGTTTAAACACTTAAAACTTACCTCGGAAGTTGCCGAACGATTACGACGGCTCTTCGATCACTTTTTTCCTTACCCTTATCCAACTTTGATCCTCTAGGCTCTTGAGCTAAATCAAACAAATTTACTTCTCAATCAAACACATATATATGGCAACCATATACATTTCAAAAACCAATTCGTTCGTATCATTTGTCCATATATTAGCTTTTAGCATATTTGGTCATTAGAGTGACCTATTTAACTTTCAAGCATTCATTTCTAATTTTAATTAAAAATGCCGAATGCCATTAGCTACTAATGCCACACACACACATGTGCATAAAATCATCCATACATAACCTCTAGCTCATTCGGTCATTCATCTCTCAAACCTATCAAAGTTTCATGTCGAACTTCCCTGGCCAAATACACATATAAGCACATAATGCACATTTAGAATTTTTTTTTATTTACTTCATGATACATTCGGCCTTGGCAACAATTTCATTAGAAATCCCTATTAGCCACTTCATCAATCAATTATATCATCTACTTAATATTTCATAACTTATCATGCTCGCTGAATATTATTTATTCAAGTTCATCATCTTCATATTCGGCATTAGCATCAAATATAATAGCCCATTTCTTCCCACTTTGAATCTATGCATCCATTTAATCATAGTTTGTTCAAGCACTCATACAACAAGATTCATCCAATTTAACAAGAAACAAAAACTTTATTCCTCCATAGCTACAATGGCCGAAAGATCTAGACATCTCAATACCGAAATTTCTAACATGGGTTGCCTAAAGAATTTGGTAGGGAGTTCAAATTTATCTAGCATTTCAAGTAACTTAACACATCCATATAGCTAACATGCTAATAGTCTCAAGGCTTCAACTAAAACTTTTGAAGCCTCTTAGTCGAATACTAACTCTCTAATAATCCCAAATCCATCCATGAGATAGTTAGAATTTAGACTAATCATCCAAGGGATGTATGAACTTTCAAAGCAACACTAAACATACCTTAATCTAGTGAGCCTTCATAGCCGATTTTTCTCCAAGCTCATTCCCTTCCTTTCTTTCTTCTATTCGGCCAAAGATGTTCAAGGATGAACATTTTTTTTTCTTTGTTTCCTTTCTTCCATTCACGGCAAAGGGGGGGCATGGATGAGACCATTTTTTTTTTCATCACTCCACCTTTTTGCATTACTTTAATCCTAACCCCTTTTTTTATTCTTTCTAACATAACTCACTAACACAACATGTTTGCAACATGTTTCCACCCATAGCATGGCCGGCCACTATGCTTTAATTTTGGGTAATTTGACATGCAAACCCATCATTTCACAACATGCATTATTAGGCCACTTTACATTTGCCTAGCACATTTCCAAATTTTCTCACATAAGTCCTATTTGATAAAATTCACTTATTATTAACAAAATTCAAACATGAAATTTTCACACATGCATATGTACATATAATGAGCATCAACTATGACGGTTAATTATCTTTATGACTCGGTTTAGTGGTCTCGAAACCACTTTCCGACTAGGGTCACTTTAGGGGTGTCACAAAAAGAAAAAGAAATAAGGGAAGCTTAGGTTCGGCCAACTCCCAAGCTCAAATCCAAGGTTCGTTCTTTGTTGGTTTTCAATAATTTTTACGTTTTTGAGATCGTTGCTTCGAGTACTTCAAAACCCATGCTTAAAATTTGAATTTTGATGAATATTTTGAGTTATGCCATTGATGGAAGCTTGTGATTTTTATGGTTTGATGGTGAAATATGAAAGATAGGTGTTGGGTTAACATATTTTTGTATTGGAATTTTTGATGATTTTGAGTAATTAGGACTTAATTGCAAAAATAAAAATTTGAGAGACTAAAATATGAAATTGATGAAATATATAGACTTGTATGGGTATGGGTAAAATTCGGCCCAACATGGGTATATTGAAATTTTGTATATTTTGTGTTTTGTGCAATAGGGATTAAATTGTAAAAATTGTAAATGTCAGGGGTAAAATGGTATTTTGCCCATTTATGTGTTTTTGAACTAAATTGAACGAAAATATGTTTCAATAAGCTTAATTTGAATATTTTTAGATCAAGAACCAAAGAAATCGGATTTGGACTAGGGGAAAACGAAAATTGTCGACTAGTAGCTTCGTCCCGTTTTACGACGTCTGAGGTAAGTTTATAAGCAAATACACATGCCTAAATGTAGTTAAATGTTAAGTATATATGCTGGTATATAATATATGAATTTATACTTGTAAATGCTGAATGTGTATGAGTTTGAAAACTATGTTCGAGCTTTCGATTCGACCGAGTTACGACGTTCGAAAGCCCTGTATGAATCTTAGGAATAGTTAGGATACATATGTCATGACACAGGATTCCAACATTTGTGTTCCTTGTGTATGATTATTGAACCGAAAGTTAAAGGGTAGGTGTACATTTTGTGCTTATATTCGAATGAAGCAATTGAATTGCTAATGTGATATGTTATGTGAAATGTGTTAACATGTGAATAAATAAGCAAGACACTGGAAATGTATCCGGGCTAAAGACCCGCAGGCTTCGTGCTGGAAATGTATCCGGGCTAAAGTCCCGCAGGCTTCGTGCTGGAAATGTATCCGGGCTAAAGTCCCGCAGGCTTTGTGCCGGTAACATAATTTCGGGTTTTATACCTAGCAAGCCAAGTGCCGATGAATTTGATAAAAGTATACAATTACAAGATCCTACACTAAGTTGACAAATTGAAAGTGCATTACATATTAAGTTGGCCAGATACGTATCATATACTCGTATGTGATTTGATTTGAATTAAATTATAAGTATATAAAGTGAGGCATTTGCGAATAAGTGTTTTGACTATATACGTGATCGTGATATATTCGGTAAATGTGTGAAGTTATGTGAAGTGATTCTATGTTTATATTCAAATATAAACACTTGGTCCTTGTGGAAAGATTTGTGTAAGTATATGATTTATTTTTAGGTGATTACGATCGTGGAAAATTAAATGTGAATATGATTTTGTATTTTATTTGTTTCAATGAAACTAAAGCTGTTAGTGAAGAATTTTAATGCCTATGTTATTTGAGTTCGATCTTGACTGACATGATATACATGTTTAGATAATTTGAATGCAAGGAATGTGTGAAAGTGTAAATTGTAATAAATCTGCTTGGGACAGCAACAGTAGCATGATTTTGGAAAATCACCATAAATTGTGGAAATTGAATTAGAAGCTGAATAAATTATGTAATTAAAGAATAATGAGTCTAGTTTCTTATAAAAGAAACCTTGTAAGCAAAAGAATTGTGGATAATGAAATATTTGAAGTGGCATAAGATAGAGTCAAAATGACCTTGAAATTCCCTGTTCTATTTTTAGAAAATCATTGTAAATTGTACAATGATGATTATAAGATAAAATTTATATACTTAGACTCCTTAATGAGTTTAGTTTCAAATGAAATAAACGATAACATAATTCGAATTCTGTATAATGAGAAAATTGATTTGTAGTGAAGAGTGGTCAGAATAGTCAAACAGTGAAACAGGGGAAACTTCAATAAAAATCTGGTATCGATTGGTCAAACCAAAAATTCTGAAATTTTGATGGATGGAATATATGTGAGTCTATTTTCAGGGAAAATTAACGGTACTTGATTTGGAGTTTCTTAGCTCCAGTTATAAATAATTTAGTGACTGTTGCTCAGGAAGACAGCTTGTAGTGAATTTGTGATTTTGTTGCAAACATGGTTAAAACTAGTTAATGAGATGCTTTTTCGAGTTCTTATGATCTTATTTGTGAATTGAATATTTGGTTTTAATTGATTTCAGATTCAAGTGAGATGAATTTGCTAAATATACATTATGTTCATGGATACTTGGCCAAAATGGAAATTACCTAGGAATGATTTCTTGAAAATTTGAAATAATTGATCTATAAGTAAATTAATTGTTTGCATTGCTTAAAACTTACTAAGCATTGAAGCTTACTCCGTGTTCTCTTTTCCATTTCTTATAGGTTTATCCTTTAGTTCGAGTTGGAAGAGCCGGAGATATCATCACACTATCGAGTCATTATGTGAGTTGAGAAGATTGTATATCATCATGGTTTAAGGCATGTATAGGATAGACTATAGGTAAAATGATATTTCGACTTTGTATACATTATAGCCATGCGAAGATGGCTTGCTCATTTTGTTTAGAGAAGCCTTATAATTGAACTAATGTGTTGATAATTTATGTCTGGTAAGTATCTCTGACCTTATAGAAGTTTTGTTCAGTCAAGTAATACCTCATAACCTTGTTCCGGCAACTGATATGGGTTAGGAGTGTTACAGGTCGGCCTCCATAGTAGGTATTATCATACAATATAGGAAGAAGTTTTGTCTTCAAAATGGACATCTCGTCATAGCATGCTACTCGATGAGATTGTCCCCGTGATGACTCATTTGTGGTGCATGATGCGATAGGTGTTGAGTTGATGATTATACACTCAAGATCTTCTAGTTAAGTAACTCCCTGCAGAGCTCTACTTAAGTTAGAAAGATGGCCAAAACGTTACACGGCTATTAGTATGTATAAATGCCTAAGGAATTAGGTTCATATGTTAATTGGATGGAAATTCATGTTCTTACTATTTGATCATGATCACCCCATGGTGGTTGATTAAATGGGTGTAGCATTTATCGTTGCAACGACTTACGAATATTTTCAAGGTTTAATGTAAGACGCGTTGTAACAACCCTGTCCCATATCCGTTATCAGGATAGGGTTCGAGGTATTACCAAAACTTTACATTTAAAACATACTGAATCGACTCACCAAGTTTAGCTCAGATCTGAAACTTTCAGGCATTCACATCTTGTCCCTTAAATGGGCCTTCAAGGCCCTAAATATACATAGAGATAGTTCGGGATAGGATCAGGAACATTTAATAACTTTAAAAAAAATTTCCTTCTTTAGAAGTGTCACACGCCCGTGTCTGAGGGGTCGTGTGGTCACCCACGCCCGTGTGGCCTGCCGTCCATGCATTTAACCCATGGGCAACACTGACTTTTAGGCACGGTCAAGACACACGCCCGTGGGCTTACCCCATGTCCAAAACTTGAGCATTCTGTTAAATTAACATGGCCCAGACACATGCTCGTGTATCCTACCCGTGTGCTAATTTGACTTAAAGTTTTAGGTGCAGGGGACACACGGCCATACCACATGCCCATGGGGATGGACCGTGTGTCACACACGGCTTAGACACACACCCGTGTGTCTAACCATATGGACCTTAATAGGCTATTTTCCAAGCCTTTAGTCACCTCTTTCTACTTTTTTTTCTTAATAGATGTCAAATTCAAAGTAAAACATGATTATACACTTGTAAATGATCTTGATGAAGTTAGTTGTATGGAAACCTCATATCATTGGTTTCATACAAAAAGGTTATTTCCCATCTAGTATTTATGGGTTCTTATGTTATTGTAGCACATTCAAAATTTGCCTCGTTTTTGAACTCATTGCCAATTGTAGCAATCCACCATATAAGAAAATAAACATGCATATAAAGGCAGGTCATAGCCTACTTCCAAATATGCCTATTTCCATGGCCTTATACAAAGAGATGAATACATCTTTACATGCCTTCATTTGGCAATTCAAATGACACATGTGACAAAATACTCAAAGCCCTATACATGCCATTAACAAAGTAGAAGTGTCTTTATACCAAAGCTTGACTAGTTGATAGTGTGTTGCTTCTCCAACCATCTTCCAATCCTTATGAGTCCTCGAGCTTTGTAAAACGGGAAAAGAGAGGGGGTAAGCATTTTCATGCTTAGTAAGCTCAAATAATCGGAAAGTAAACTTATCGAGTAATTAGCACACATCCACACTTAAATCATGAAATCATCAATTATGAAATGATTTCCTATCACATGCACTCAATTAATAAGTTAGTCACATAACAAAACATCATGTAATTTATGTAGACGAGCTCATCATTCATCATCTTATTGACGTACATCATATTAATCCCACTGAGTTTCTAGGAAATCTCGATGGAATACCCATTATCCGTCAATTCTTACGAATAATCATTTCACATATATGCACTCCCGCGAACCTCACATCTCATGACAAAGATTACCAGTCCAGGCTAAATCCCTTATAGCGACAAACACCCTTAATGAGTTTGGATCTGAATTACCAGTCTAGGCTAAATTCAAACCCTAATAGCATTACCCGTCTGGGCTAAATCCTCAATGCACATATATTCTTTGGGAGGCTCAATCATTTAAGGAACACCCATCTGGGCTAGATCCTTTTCATACTCAAGATCACGGAGTACCCGTCCTGGTTAAATCCTTACGGCAACACATGCAGGATCTCTTTACACATATCAATGAGGGTTCATCCATTGAATTCCCTTTGTCAACCTCATCCGAGACATTTTTAACATGTTACCATCAAATATGCATTTCCATGATATTTCATGCTAAAAATAAATGCAATCATCATGCATTCATAAATCATTCAATTATGCATATTAGGGGTTTACTTTAAGTTATCCGAACTTACCTGGTATTCTTTTCGGGATTGTGTTTCGATTATTCTGAAACCTTACGTTTACCACGATCGACCTCCGGAATTTGTTCCTCGAGGTCTATAACAAAAAAAATTAACTCATTAATACCCCACATTATACATTTCAAGTTTAATATCTATCCCCGATCCAAATGACCATTTTGCCCCTAATCTTTGACATTTTTACAATATAGTCTCTAGGCTCTTATAATGAAACACATGCACTTTCTATCTTCCCAAAGTCTAGCTGAACACTTTTCCTTCTTATGGTAGCCCACATTACCCATTATTTTCTCATTTCTACCACACATTTACATCTTTTACAAAATAGTCCCTATAAGGGTTTTTTGTAATAGCCCAAAATTGGGTCTAGTTGGAACAGAGGTTTCGGGACCACAAAATCCGAGATAGAAATAATTATTTTATGATTATTTTGAGGTCTATGACATAATTTCATGATTGTGTGAAAATTCCGTGAAGAAATTCTATGCATAAAGTGCTCAATTTGAAGTTAGGGACTAAATCGAATAAGTTGCAAAACTTGCATTCTAGAAGTTTCTAGTATGAAATTGCTTTGAAATATTAATTATGAGGTCTTAAATAGAAATTTTACCAATTTCTAAGTGATGGACAAAAATTGGACATAGATGGAATTTTTGAAAGTTTAGTAAGGAAGGGCATTTTGGTCATTTGGTAATTAAAAGAAATAAAAAGGGAAAATAAAGCCAAAATTGACCCATCTTTCTCATGGAGGCCGAAATTAGCATGGGGGAAGCCATGGCTAGGGTTTTCAAGCTTTCCAAGCTCAATAGTAAGTCCGTTCTAACCCCGTTTCTTTTCAAGTTCTTTACTTTTTTTGGAATCCAGGTAATTTAATTAAGATTATTCTAGCAATAATTTAAGCTAGGGTTCATATTTGGAAAAATATCCATAGGTGAAATGTGTTTATTTTGGTGTTTTATGATAGAATATGAGGTTTTAAATTATGTTAGACAACTTGTGCTACTCGGTTTTGAGTGAAAACGAGTAAAAGGGCTTAATCGGTAAAAATACCTAATAGTCAAAAGTATATGTTAGAGTGAGAATTTGATGTTGCCATAGAAGGGAAAAGTGAACAGTATGTCATAAAACATAAGAATAAGGGATGAAGTTTAATTCCCGAGCCTAGGGGTAAAAGTGTAAATATGCAAAAGTTTAGGGGCAAAATTGTAATTTTTCCAAAGTTTGAGTTAATGACTGTTTTGAATAGTACATTAATTAAATAAGTAAAATATGATGTTTTAGATCCCGAAAAATGAGATTTGAACCTAGAATGAGAGAAAAATCGAAAATTGGGAAAGTTGGTAAAATGGTCGTTTTAGTATCGAGGTAAGTTCATATGTATAATAAGCATTAATTTATGCATGTTTCAATGCAAAATTGATATATTCATTATGATTTCTGAGGTGTTGAAAGTATGTAAGTTGGTATGATAATAATACAGCAATAATGCTGTAATTTATATTTGAAAGTTAAATTTAGTGAATTAATTGAATTATATTAAATTAAATGATTATGGTGCCAAGTTTATGAATTGATTTAAAAATATGTCTATGATACATGAAGTGCATTGAATTATCATACATAAATGTGATTTCTATGATTATGGATATTATGGGAAATTGTAAGTTCATATGATTTTTAATAAGGCAATGTGTAATTTAATGTTATTGCCTTGATATTAAATGAGATGTAAGTTTATATGTAAGTAATACATCAATATTACTAGTATTATGATATTTTATAATAATATTGGAAACATGTTTGTGGATAATTATTTGATTGGTGAAATTGTTGGAAAAGAGAGAGAAATCCGTAAATCTGATTTTCTTTGAGTTCATTCCAATACAATGGCATCCGACACTTACGACCGAACAATGCTTCATAAGGTGCCATCTTCAAACTCGTCTGATAACTATTATTGTAGGCAAATTCTACCAACGGTAAGTATCTTTCCCAACTACCTTGCAATTCCAGTACACAACATCTGAGCATGTCTTCAAGAATCTGAATTACTGATTGTCCATCAGTCTGTGGATGGAAGGCAGTGCTGAAATTTAACTTTGTACCTAATGCCTTTTGCAACTTTTGCCAATACCATGATGTAAATCTCGGATCCCTATCTGAAATGATCGAAAAGGTACTCCGTGAAGTCTAACAATCTCACTGATATACAATTCGGCCAACTTATTAAGAGAATAATCAGTACATACTGAAATAAAATGAGCTGATTTAGTCAATCTATCGACTATTACCCAGATGTCATCTTTCTTCCTTGGAGTTAACGGCAACCCTGATACAAAATCCATAGTAATTCGATCCCACTTCCACTCGGGAACCATGATAGGCTGAAGTAGTCCCGAAGGCACTTGGTGTTCAGCTTTCCCTTGTTGACAAATTAAGCATTTCGATACGAACTTTGAGATATCTCTTTTCATTCCATTCCACCAATACATTTTCTTCAAGTCATTATACATTTTTGTACTGCCCGGGTGAATTGACAAACAACCACTATGTGTTTCATGCAAGATCTTTTGAATCAACTCATCATTTTTCGGTACACAAATCCGATCTTTAAACATCAAGTAACCATCAAAACCGATTCTAAAATCTAATCCTGTATCAGCCTCACATTGCTCCCTCTTGGCTTGCAAGTCTTTATCACTTTTCTGAGCTTCACAAATCTCTTGTAAAAACATCGGTCTTGTTCTCAACTCTGCTAAAATTGAACCATTGTCAAACACCGTCCACTGAGTATTCATAACTCTCAAAGCAAACAATGACTTTCTACTCAAAGCATCAACAACCACATTCACTTTCCCCTGATGGTAGTCAATCACAAGCTCGTAATCTTTCAATAATTCTAACCATCTCTGCTATCTCAAATTCAAGTCTTTTTGTGACATCAAGTACTTGAGCAAACACTATAGCAGCCATACAAATAATGTCGCCAAATCTTCAAAGCAAACACTATAGCAGCCAGTTCCAAATCATAAGTCGAATAATTCCTTTCGTGAGGTTTCAACTTCCTTGAAGCATAAGCCACCACTTTTCCTTCTTGCATAAGAACACATCCCAAGCCATTTAGAGAAGCATCATTATACACCACAAATTCTTTACCTGACTCAGGTTGTACTAACACTGGTGCCTCAGTCAGTAACTTTTTAAATTTCTCAAAGCTTTGTTGACATTCTTCCGTCCATTCAAATTTAACATCCTTTTGGAGTAGTCTGGTCATAGGAGTAGAAATTATAGAAAATCTATTTACAAACTGTCGATAATAACCAGTTAGACCCAAGAAACTTCTAACCTCAGTTACATTCTTCGACGGTTTCCAATCAACAATAGCTAAAATTTTACAGGGATCAACCCGTAAACCACCACCTGAAACAATATGACCCAAAAATCCAACTTCTCGAAGCCAAAATTCACTCTTACTAAATTTGGCATACAACTGCTTATCTCTCAGAGTTTGCAAAACTATCCTCAAGTGCTCAGCATGTTCTATCTCATCTTTCAAATAAATTAAGATATCATCAATAAATACCATAACAAACTTGTCCAAGTATGGCTGAAATATGCGATTCATTAAATCCATAAACACAGCAAGAGGATTTGTCAAACCAAATGGCATAACTAAATATTCATAATGGTTGTATCTTGTTCTAAAAGCAGTTTTAGGAACATTTGACTCTTTTACTCCCAGCTGGTAATATCCAGACCTCAAGTCAATCTTAGAAAAACCATGTTGCTCCTTTCAGCTGATCAAACAAATTGTCAATTCTCGGCAATGGATACCTGTTCTTTATTGTTACCTTGTTTAACTGCCGATAGTCTACACACAATCTCATAGAACCATCCTTCTTTTTCACAAATAATATGGGAACACCCCAAGGAGAAAAACTCAGACTCACAAAGCCTTTGTCGGTCAACTCTTGCAACTGCGACTTTAATTCTTTCAACTCTGTTGGTGCCATTCTATATGGAGCAATCAAGATCGGAGTTGTTCCCGGTATCAACTCAATACCAAATTCTAGTTCCCTGATAGGAGGCAAACCCGGCACCTCTTCTTGAAATACATCCGCGAATTCACATATAATTGGCACTGATTCAATTTTCTACTCAAATTCCTTTGTATTCAACACATACGCCAAATAAGCTTTATAACCCTTTCTCAAATATCTCTAAGCCGACATCAAAGAAATCACACTAGACAATGCCTCTGATTCGTCTGATTCAACCTGCAGAATTTTACCATTTTCACATTTTAATTCAATAAACTTTTGTTTACAATTGTAACACCCCAAACCCGGCCCAAACGTTATGGCCGAATCTGACGTGCCACAGAGAAGTCTAAAAACCCATGATTCGTTTTAGTGTTTAAAAACTAACTTTTGTTAAGCTAACAAAGTGAACAAAAGCTGGGCACCAGGTAGGAATCCGTGACAGAGGAGGTGAGCCATGAAGGCTGCTTAAGTACCAAGCTCTTCGATTGGATCCAATCCTAGACATGCCCACAACCATTGCCACACTTGGTTATAACGAGTTTAAATTTTGAAAAAAAAATGAGTTACAATTCATTTAAGTCTATATTTTTGATAAATCGATTAATTGTATCGTTGCGTTATTTTGAAACAAGTATCATTTTGAAAATGCGTTCTAAGTTTATCCCATTTGAATTATTACAACCAGTTTAAAGTTATTAAAAATAAAATAATCCTAGAAAAGAAAAGAAAATAAAGTTAGAATGGCCTTATTACAACCCAAAAATAAATAGTAAATAAGATAATTAAAGAAAACCAGTCACTTGTTTTAAAGCCCAAAAGCGATCACTGTGGCCACTCTGAATCCCCTCCGGCTCCAAGTCCCCAAATCAAGGCTCATCTGCAAGGTTAAGGAAAGGGGGTGAGTTTGGAAACTCAGTGTGCAACAAGCCCCTTTCAGAGCCGAAGCCTTTTCATATTTCATATTTCATAACACCGGGTCGAAGCCTTTTCATATTTCATAACACTAGGCTGAAGCCTTTTCATATTTCATATTACTGGGCCGAAGCCTTTACTGTAAATGGTATGGCCCATAGGCTCATTTTGTTATCACATGTAATGTCAATGAAGGAATGCAAGCCCATTTGGGGAGACTACTCGAGCCACCATCCGCTACTCTTCACCCGTATCAACCAAGCTCTCCATGTGGGGAATAACTCAACCCACCCAACCAAAACTCTCCCCTGGCAGCATAGCTACATTATCATATAACTGGAGGCCTAGCCTCTTTTACTAACTAGGACAAATCCCTTTCGATAAACTGGGGCAAAAGCCCTTTTAATAAACTGGGGCAAAAGCCCTTTTCGGTAAACTAGGGCATAGCCCTTTTTGCACTTCCTCCATCCATATAAACCCAACCCAATGCATTATGAATACATCATTTGCATATCATACATATCATGTGCATATCATATCAATCATGTATATCAAAACCCATGTACCAAATTCATAATTAAACCCTAGGGGTATAATGGTCATTTTTACCTAGGGGCAAAATAATCATTTTCATAATATAATGGAAATTTCATAATTTTACTAAATATTAGGGATTTTCCATGTTCATTATCAGTTACTAACAATTCATGTGTTTAAACAGCGATTCTGGCCCATTTTCAGCGAAACCTAGTTATTGGGCCAAAAACCCCTAATGGGCCCTACATAGTCGATTTAGTCATCTAGGACCGTTCAGCCTATATTCCATAATGGTATTACCAGTCTTAACGCGCTATTTAACCAGATTTCATTTCCTACAAAATTTACCCAAATGGGCCCGTAAACCCATTGGGCCCGATTTCAGCCCCTCGAGGCCCAACTTACCATGATGCCAAAAGCCATGCTCTTACCTTTTCCAACGTTCTCGATCGTCAACTTAGAGAATCTAACTAACCAATGAGCATTCGCTTGCTCACAAGTCCTCGAAATGCCAGAATTTTGGCATTTCAGCTTTTCGGCATTTATCGATTTAAGCTACGAAAGAAGGTTCGTTACACACCTAATTTGCGATATTCCTCGACGAGATCTCCTACACGATTTCTCCCATAACCAACCGCTTATAGATTAGTTTATAATAATTAAACCAAAACGAGAACCATCTATTATCTACACTTACACATTCGGCCACCATCCATAATGGCCTTAGAATCCATACCTTTGCCGAAGTTGATGACTAGATCTAGTCACTCCGATGATCCAAGCTAATCCAAGTCGACACGATGCCTTGCTGCTCCTCCACTATACAAACCATAGAAAGATTAAAGAAGAAACCCAATAAGGCCTATACTCACATTCGGCCACCTCCTAAACTATAGGGGTTTCGGCTTTTGTCAATAGTTACTATTAAAAACGCTTTAGAGTATGAACACTTACCACAATCTCTCTTCTTGAATCCATGTGAAGCTTAAAAATAAATGGATTGGCCACCAAAAAGTGAAAGAAAAAAGAGGGTTACTGGTCAACAAGATTTCGACAACACCTAGCTTCACAGGTTCGACTTTTGCGGTTTTTCGGCAAAAGTGGAGGTAAGGGAAAGAAACAATAGATGAATGGAGGGGAGTAGTTGGCTAGTTTGGAAGAAGGAAAAGTAAGAAAAGATGAAAGGAAGGGTGGTAGATTCGGCTAGGGAAGAAGAAAGAAGAAAAAAGAAGACTACTCATATGGTTACAAAGAAGAAATCGGCACAACAAGTACCCAAGTGCCGGAAATCCCTAACTAAAAATCCTCTACCGAAATCCCCTCCTAATCCCCTCAAATCAGCTAACCCTATCCCCCCTTCAAATCCCTAAAATCTCTCCCCTTATCCCTCCTTAATCCATGCATTTGACTGATTCAAACTCTCTCCCACAGAGTTCCATCCAGCTTTAAACTCTAGCATGCACAAGCATAAAAATAACATTACCTTTGCCATCACAGGGAATCGAACTCAGGTCTTCCCCCAACCACTTACATGCCACTTTTCTAGCCCCTTAGTGGCGTCACTTAGCCACTTTACTAGAGGCTCTTCTATGATACATTTTACCCACAAATTCTAAAAAGACCACCTATCCAAGGCCCCTAACTTCTTAAGTCCAAAATTCAAAAATTCTACCAGGTTTTGGCCAACACATGGGCCTTCCATAAGCCCATTTACATACTCAAATTATGAATTTCACAACCAAATACTAAATTTTAAAAACTTTACCAAAATATCGAAAATCGCAGAAAAACCCGAAAATCAGGATGTTACAACAATTTACTATAGCATCATGCAATGTCAACCAATCCATACCGAAAATAACATCAAATTCGTCAAATGGAAACAACATCAAGTCGACCGAAAAATAATGACCTCTAATCATCAAAGGACATTTCTTGCATACTTTATCAACTATAACACATTTGCCTAATGGGCTTGACACTTTAATCATAAATTCCATAGACTCAACAGGTATACTCATATTAGACACCAATTTCATGCACACATATGAATGAGTAGAACCGGGGTCAATCAAAGTAATAACATTAACATCATAAAGAGAGAAAATACCAGTGATCACATTGGGAGATGAAGCATCTTCACGTGCCCTTATGGCATAAGCTCTAGCCGGAGCTCTAGCTTCAGATTTAAACGCTGAATCTCTGATTACATTCTTGCTACTTGCCTCATTCTCAGTATTTCTTGAAGATCTTCCTCTCAAAACTGCACCACTAGGTTTTACACTCTGAAATTTTTCTTTCTCAATTCTCTCGGGAAAGTCTCTAATAAAATGATCTGGAGAACCACACTGGTAACATTCATTAGTTATACATGGACCGTGACTTCTACCACATCGTTGGCACTCGAGTCTAACAAATCTTGAATTTCCCACACTAATCACAGAAGTAGTCTAAGATTTAAAACCTACATTTTGCTTCTTACGATTCCCATATGAATGTCTGGCCGAAACATGAGAACAAGAATACATATCTCTAGATTTTCTAGATTGCGGTGGGAATGCACTGCTCATCGGTCTTTTCTTTAAATTTCTAGTCTCAGTCTCTACCTTTCTCTTTTCTTTAATTAGTTCTTCAGCCTTGCAAGCCCGATCAACAAGTACTATGAACTCTTTCAACTCAAGAATTCCCACAAATACTTTGATGTCTTCATTGAGCCCGTCTTCAAATCGTCTATACATTTTAGCCTCTAAAGGAAAACATTCTCTAGCATACTTACTCAACCGAACGGACTCCCTTTCATACTTAGTAACTATCATATTACCTTGTTTCAACTCGAGAAACTCTTTACACTTCTGTTCAACAAATCTTTCACTAATGTATTTCTTCCAAAATTCTTCTTGAAAGAACTCCCAAGTCACTTTCTCTTTCAGTACCACTAAAATCAATGTCTTCCACCAATAATAGGCTGAATCTCTCAACAAGGATATAGAACATTTTAAGCACTCTTCAGGTGTACAAGACAATTCATTAAATACCCGAATAGAATTCTCAAGCCAAAATTCTGCTTTCTGGGCATCATCATCAACATTTTCCCTTAATTCTTGATACGTGATATTCGTGACAGGTTTTAAATATTTATAATGAATCATTCTTGAAACTAACTATTATCACGATGAATGCAAGTGTACCTATCGAACAGTAGTATAGCTTTAGTAATACCAGATTATTGAACCTAAAGGAAATAAAAGTACTAGTATCAACTTTCTTTTTATTATCTAGCCTAAAAAATAAAAGAGTTTTGTTTGTCTAACTAATTATATAGACTAAGAAATCACAGAAAAGAAATATGGGAAAAATACCTAAGGAAAAATCCACCTAGACTTCACTTGTTATTTGACTCTGAATCGGACGATTTATTCATTTAACTTGGTCCATAGAGATCCCTAAGTTATATTATTATCTCTCTCGAGACTATCAACGTCTAACCCTAGATGGAATAATTGAAATCCCTTTCTAATTAACGCCCTAGGGTTGCATTAACTTGATCTATGGATCCCCTTATTAGGTTTCACCCTAATCCAGTAAAATCTTGTCACCCTATCTCTAGCCGCACAATCAACTCCGTTTAATTATAACAAATTTACTCTTAGACAGGGTCTATTCCTCCTCTGAATAAGAGCTTAACTTGAATCAATATCCTGGAATATCAAAACAAGAATTAAGAACACATAACTAAGAACAACTCAAATATATATCATACAATTCAGATAATAATAACAAGATACATCTTAGGTTTCATCCCCCTTAGGTATTTAGGGGTTTTAGTTCATACTAATGAAAGAAAACATCTCAAAAGAATAAAAATAACAAAACATTTGAAAACCCAAAACTCCTGAGGGAATTTGAAGGGAGATCTTCAGTCTTGATGGTAAATCTGGCTTCTAAGATGGATCGATCGACTTTCCTTGAGCAATTCCTTGCTTCCTCCTCTGCGTCCCCTGTCTAAGTGCCTCCTTAGGTGTTTAAATAGGCTTTGGAATGCCTAAGAGCCCTTAAAATTGGTCTTTTTCGAATTGGACTAAACTTGGGTTCGACAAGGACACGCCCGTGTGCAATTGCTTAAGGTCGTGGTTAAGGCTGTTAAATGGGCATGGGCGTGTGATCTACCTATGTAAATCGTGCTTTGACCTTGCCAAAGGGACACGTCCGTATGGTCTACCTAGGTGAGGAAGTCCAAGCCGTGTTGATTTTGTACGTTGGCCCATTTTCTCTGTTTTTGGCCCGTTTCTCATTCCTTTCACTCTTCTATGCTCACCTAAGTATAAAACATGAAATTAAGGCATTAAAAGCATCAAATTCACCAATTTTAAGGAAAAATCATCCATAAAATGTGCTAAGCTAGGGATAGAAATATGTATAAATTATGGTTTATCAAATACCCTCACACTTAAGTATTTGCTTGTCCTCAAGCAAAATCCTCAACTCATAATCAGAATAAATTCTTCTCAACTTATAATTTCTATCGATAATATCTCAAAATAATCCATAGGTAATCATACATTGAAAATTCAAGTGAAAGAACATCAAAGTTTCAAACATTTCAAGTTGAGCATTTTATTATGAAAACGGTGTCTCCCCTCATCTACGTAATTACCTTTGATTCAAAATATCACAGAGTTTCACATCCTCACTAAAGATTCACTCAAATCATTTGAGGTGTTTAAGTACAATAAATGAAGCACTCAATAGTTAATAATGAAAAGTCATTACCATAGGCTTGCATGAAAACCAAATCTCCACCACTATAAATTGAGATGAAAAATCAATCAAAAGGTCTTTAGAGGGTTGTAACGTGGCTTTGGTTAGAGGGTGTGGTCACAAGCTGAAAGAAAGGGTTAGAATCGAGTTTGAATTGAAAAATTGCCTAACTAGAAAAATGACTAGTCATCAATTGCGTACAACAGAGCTTTTTCTTAGAATATGGAATTTAACTTCTTTAGCTCAGAAGATCACTACTACTAATATGTAAACATGTATATATATATGTTTAAGAAGAATTCAAATTACAAAATAGAATAAAACATAGCTAAGCAACTATTCCAACTCAAATCTCAACAAAAATAGGGATCAAATTAATTTAGGGGATTTTAACAATAATGAGTTATGGGTTAATATTGAGGGTAAATCAATGAATGGGTTGTTAGGCTCAAGGGGGTTCACTAAGGGTTAATTGTGAAGGTAGGCTTTTATGGAGTGAGTGAGTTAAACCTAAGTGCCTTTATCATTTTGACATGTCAAATCAAATGGTGTGGTCTTGACATGCATAATCAAGCAAGTTCTAGAATAACAATTCAATACTGACGCACTCATAACGCAAGTGAGCATGAAAGAAATAATAGATGCTCTAAAGGCTCAAGATCTCACAAAAATTATGGCTTTTTGATGTTTAAACTTGTGAACTCCAACTCAAGATAAAACCTAAACTTAAGGAAACAACCTAAAAGTTTTTAATTCTTCAAAAATCAACTTATCATGCTTGCTTCTCTAATGTCTTAAAGTTTAAACAATCAATGTATAAATGCCTATGTTATAATTGAAGACATATCAATAAAAATTATAAATTAATTAAAATTCATTCTAATAGTGATATGAGTAATTCATGTGAGAATAAGACAATATTCAGGGGTTTCTAATAGTGATATAAAAGAGCCCCCCACACTTTAGATGTACATTGCCCTAATGTACAAAGATAGATATTTGAAAAAGACAAATATATAATCATAAGATAGGGAGAGAAGTGAAACTTCTTGAATGATGAATGAATTCCTCGAACTGGAGTTTTGGAGAGTAATCGGCGTGAGAGTGGAGGAGGATACTCTAGTGGTGGTAGAGGTTCATTAGTCCATAGGTCCTGTGCCAAAAGAATATTATATCTGATGGTAGATATGGTCGTGGTCGAGCAAGACATGGCAGCTGTAGAGAACCTTTCCCGATAGAGTTTTTAGTTCCTATGTGATGATGAGCTGAGGAACTCTATATAACTGTGACAGAACCAGGCACTTTTTAGGAAATATAAGGAAGCATAATTACTTGTAATGAAATAGTCGAAATTGATAATTGTAAAATAAAAATTATAAAATCTAATAGAAATTAGCTTAAAGAAAAAATAAAAAGTAGTCTTAAAAAAGAATAAAAATAAAAAACATAAAATAACAAATAAAAGTTTTTAAACATCTTTATCGCTAGGTGGTTCGCAAGGTAGGGGTGGCGATGAGATGTGGAAGTGCTGACAAATCTGCTGTAAAGTAGCATCAATGTTATCGAAGCGCTGAAAACACTGTTGCTCAAATCGAGTAAGGCGCTCAGAGATGTCAGCGTATGAAGCTGCTGCATGAACTGGATGAGAGGGTGGTGGTGGCTGAGACAGTGGGTCCTCATGACGTGGAGGGACATCATCAGTAATGTCCTCAGGGTCTCCCTTCTCGACTGATTGGGCGAGGCGATACTGAGGAGGGTGAGTTCTTCGGTGCTTCTTGATCATCCTCATACTAAGCATGCTCGAGATGCCTTGTGGGGACATCTGGACAATAAGATTAAGGGAGGATGATTGTGCTGTTGTGTTGAGGAGCCCGAAGTGCGGTGCCAGTCGAGTCACGTAGGGGCCAATGGAGATGACCCCCTCCAATGTCACTCCGTCTGGTGGCGAATGGCGAGGGCAATAAAGTAGGCGAGGTCGAGTACATGCCTGTTCGCCATGCTCCATAGAAAGTAGGCATCGTGAGTGTTGATGACGCCAGTGTTCTCTCAATGTCCTGTCAAAGTGTGTGCCAAGATGGCATGTAGGTACCTTAAGAAGGGAGAGAGAGCCGATGCCTTCGAGTAGCTCGGGTCGTAGGTGGTGAAACTGGGGACCAAAGCGTACCAGCACTTCGAGGGCGAGTAGTGGATGTGGCGACAGAGAGTGTCAAGGTCGTTCTCATCCATGAACTCCTCTGTGTACAGGCCCAAAGCTATATCGAACTCGGGCACACTCAACTGGCAGACTAAACCGCTGAGATAGAACTAGACTGTTCTAGGATCATCAAAGTTGGTCATGCCGTCTTGAACATGGAATGTCGAGCAAAGTTAAAGTGTGAGCTCAAGGTACGTCGGCTCGAAGATCGCAAAGAAGAGGTCCCATGGATCAATTGTCAGGAATGCTCATACATTGTCAGCTAACTGGACTTGTTCAAGCGCTGTCCAGTCAATGCAGCGGCCCACACCTAAAGGTCGGGCCTGTAGGATTTGGAATAGTTCTTCCTAATTGCCGGGTGGAAATTAGAGGTATGGGTGGCGAATTTCAGCAGTAGGGCCCGAGGAAGACGCCCCTTTCTGCTTTTTCGAAGCGGGAACGGCATTTTTCTTACCACGTGAGCTTGACATGGTATACTTGGAAGAATAACAAGGAATATAACATAACTAACTAACTCAAGAAGTAATCATGAATATAGTTAAACTAACCAGTCCAACCAACAATACTCAGCAGTTTAATCTAAATGATAGAGGTTTATATAGCAATTGACATAATAAAAGTATGATTATTTTCAACATAAAATGACTGAACTAGACTCTTATGGGAACACACGAAAAGAATGAATGTATCAGAAAGCATTGACTAAAATGGAGAAGAATAAACGTATAAGCATGACAATAGTGAGAACTATGAATATAAATCAAATATTTGCCAAATAAAACCATAAGAATCATAAAATTAGTAAAAAGGATGAATAAAATAGAGAGAAAAGAGTAAACAAATGCTAAAAAGATGAGAATAGGTGTCGAAAATGGAGTTGGTGGCGGCGCACAGGCGAGGCAAGGAGGTCGTGTGGACTTGCAGCGTCTAGGGTTAGGGATTCTGGGTGAAGAAGATGATGAATAGTAAAGGGTATTTATAGATTTGGGGACACACGGCCAGGGGACAAGCCCATGTTCCCCAACTTTTTCCCGTGTGATTCAGGAATTTTGAATTTCGGCGCGTCTGAAATTTGGCCCACACCCGTGTTCCTTGGGCGTGTGGGTGCACACGGCCGTGTCTGTCTTCATTCGCTTCTCCCATGCCTGTGTATGTTGGCCCACGCCAATGTTAATTTGACAAGTTTGACCACGGGTTCTAGACACGGGCGTGGCAAATGCCCGTGCTATTTTCTTAGGTTCAGCCACGGTTCTACAACACGAGCATGTTGCACGCCTATGTTGTTTTGGCAGATTCGTCCATGGACCTAACTCACAGCCATGGCGACTTATCGCATCTCGTGCTGGGAAAAATTTCGCCCTATTTTCACACGGCTTAAAGCATGCTTGTGTGCCTGGCCGTGTGTGCTTTAGAAAGCCTACGTTCCATGAGTCGGTTAGTATGTTAGATGTTAAAACTAAATTTTAAAGAAATTAATATTGTTAGTGCTCGGGTTGCCTCCTAAGAAGCGCTAATTTATAGTCTAAGCTCGACTTACCTCTCTAGTGAATGGTCATGGTGGTTTGAGGAGTTTATACTCCTCATTCCTGCTATGAATCCCATCAAAATAAGGTTTTAGGCGGGTATTGTTTACCTTAAAGGTGCCAAATTTGGGATGACTTACCTTGACTGTACGAAATGGGAAAATGCTAAGTACCGTAAGAGGAATTTCTTCATTCGGTTTGGCAGTGTCAATGTAAAGATCTGTGGCATCTAACGAAACTTTATCTCTAACCTTAAGTTGTTTTGGTGAGGCATTGAGCTCATTCTGGCGTAGTTTTGGTTTATCGTATTTTCTCGGTTTAAATGTCAACCATTCATCTAACTCCTCGATTTGTAACATTTGTTCTTCATGTGTAGATCCTTTGTTGTGGATTGAACATGGCTCATGTGTGTCCTTCGAACTTATTTCTTGCAAAATAGGTTGCACCGTATGATCAGTCTTAGTAGAAAATTTTGTACAATCACCTTCAATTTTCGATGTGTTGTTCAGGTTGCAAGCTTGAAGGGTGATTGTTTCGTCTCCTACACGAAGTGTGATTTCACCTGTGCCAACGTCAATAATTGTTCTAGCAGTTGCTAAAACGGGCCTTCCCAAAATTAAAGGAACATTACTATCCTTTTCTATGTCTAAAATAACAAAATCAACTGGGAATATAAATTTGTCAATTTTAACGAGTACGTCTTCAATGATACCCCTAGGAAATCTAACAGTTTTATCTGCTAGTTGAATGCTCATCCTAGTTTGTTTGGGTTTCCCTAGACCTAGTTGCTTAAACAATTTGTAAGGCATAACATTGATACTATCCCCTAGATTAGCCAATGCATTATTAACATCTAAACTACCAATTAAACAAGGAATCGTAAACTCCCTGGATCTTTGAGTTTGTTGGGTAGCTTATTCTGAAGAATGGCTGAGCAAACCGCATTCAGCTCTATATGCGACCTTTCATCTAACTTTCGTTTATTTGCTAGAAGCTCCTTTAAAAATTTGACTGCGTTCGGCATCTGTGAAAATGCTTCAATAAACAATAGGTTAATATGTAGTTTATTTAAAATTTTAAGGAATTTACCAAATTGTTCATCTGAGCAGTCTTTCCTTGTTGCATTGGGGTATGGCACACGAGGTTTATATTCTGTACTTACCGATTTTTGTTCTTTTTGGCCTATCTCATTCTTACATTCGCTTACCACCGGTTCTGACCTTGGTTTTGCCAGTAACCCTTCCTCATCTTAAATGGCAATTGCGTTGAGTTGCTCCCTTGGGTTAGATTTAGTGTTGCTTGGTAGGCTACCTTGTGGTCATTCAGAAATCAACTTGACGAGCTATCCAATCTGAGTTTCGAGCCCCTGGATTGATGCTTGTTGATTTTTGAGTGTTGTCTCGGTATTCTAAAAACGAGTCTCTGGCACCAAAATGAATTTGGTTAACATCTCCTCAAGGTTTGGCTTTTTCTCCTGCTGGTGTGGTGGTTGCTGAAAGCCTGGAGGGGGTGTTGGTTTCTGATTTCCTTGGCCTCCCCATGAAAATTTGGGTGATTCCTCCAACCTGCATTGTAAGTATTGCTATAAGAATTGTTTTGAGATTGAGGATTATTACCCATTTAATTTAACTGCTTGTTCTCCATGTTGTGGCCATAAGGTGGGTATTCTGAATTGCTCGATCCACCTCCATTTGCTTCGCACTGCATTACTGGGTGGACCTATGAAGAACTAAGAAAACCATCAATTTTCTTATTCAAGAGTTTTACCTGACTAGAAAGCATGGCGATCGAATTGACATTATAAACATCGGTTGTTTTCGTTGGCTTTATCCTCATGACTTGCCACTGATAGTTATTCAGTGACATCTCCTCTATAAATTCATAGGCATCTTCAGGTGTTTTATTATTGATGGTTCCGCTAAAAACTGCGTCAACCATTTGTCGAGTCGAAGGATTCAGGCCATTATGAAAAGTTTGAACCTGTAGCCAGAGTGGTAACCTATGGTGAGGGCATCTTTGCAAAAGGTCCTTATATGTCTCCCATGCATTGTAGAGTGTTTCTAAAGCCATCTGCACAAAAGAAGAGATATCATTACGTAATTTAGCCGTTTTAGCTGGCGAAAAATATTTTAATAAGAACTTCTCAGTCATTTGTTCCCAAGTAGTGATTCACCCTCGTGGTAATGAGTTTAACCATTGTTTAGCCTTATTCCTTAACAAAAAGGGAAACAACCGAAGGTGGATGGGATCATCAAAAAGGCCATTAATTTTAAAGGTATCACAAAATTCTAGGAAATTTGCCAAGTGAGCATTGGGATCCTCGCCCTGCAAACCATCAAACTGAACAAACTGTTGTATCATTTGAATTGTGTTAGGTTTTAGTTCAAAATTATTTGCAGCAAATGCAGGTCTAACTATACTTGACTCAGTTCCTGTTGAATTAGGTTTAGCATAACCATACATAGTGCGTGGAGCAGGATTTTAATTTACTGGATCAGCAGCAATCACAGGAGGTAGCGGATTTTCTTGGTTTTCAGCCATCTCCTCGGTTGTGATTGAAGTATCGTCCTCTTGCTCATCCTCTGTGTATCTGAGGCTTCACCTCATTTCTCTCCGGTTCCTGTGAACTATGCGGTCGATCTCACCGTCAAAAAGTAATGGTCCTGACAGGTTTCTTCTGGTCATAAACTAGAAAAAACCTATCATAAAAAGGTAAAAAGAAGAATAAGTAATAAAAATTAGAATAAAATTTGAATTGTAGTAAAAGTAAATGGCTAAAGTAATAAAAATCGAATGTTCCTAATATCTTAATTCCCCGGCAACGGCGCTAAAAACTTGATACGTGATATTCGTGATAGGTTTTAAATATTTAAAATGAATTGTTCTTGAAACTAACTATTATCACGATGAAGGCAAGTGTACCTATTGAACAGTAGTATAGCTTTAGCAAGACCGGATTACCGAACCTAAAAGAACTAAAAGTACTAGTATCAACTTTTTTTTATTATCTAGCCTAAAAAATAAAAGAGTTTTGTTTATCTAACTAATTAATTAAACTAAGAAATCACAGAAAAGAAATTTGGGGAAAATACTTTTTGGAAAACTTGATTAATTAAGACAATACCTAAGGAAAAATCCACCTAGACTTCACTTGTTATTTGACTCTGAATTGGATGATTTATTCATTCAACTTGTTCCGTAGAGATCCCTAAGTTATATTATTATCTCTCTCGAGACTAACAACGTCTAACCCTAGATTGAATAATTGAAATCTCTTTCTAATTAACGGTCTAGGGTTGCATTAACTCGATCTATGGATCCCCTTATTAGGTTTTACCCTAATCCAGCAAAATCTTGTCACCCTATCTCTAGGCACGCAATCAACTCCGATTAATTATGACAAATTTACTCTTAGACAGGGTCTATTCCTCCTCTGAATAAGAGCTTAACTTGAATCAATATCCTAGAATATCAAAACAAGAATTAAGAACACATAATTAAGAACAAGTCAAATATTTATCATGCAATTTAGATAATAATAACAAGATCCGTCTTAGGTTTCATCCCCCTTAGGTATTTAGGGGTTTTAGTTCATACTAATGAAAGAAAACATCTCAAAAGAATAAAAATAACAAAACATCAGAAAACCCAAAACTCCTGAGGGAATTTGAAGGGAGATCTTCAGTCTTCATGGTGAATCCGACTTCTGAGATGGATCGATCGGCTTTCCTTGAGCAATTCCTTGCTTCCTCCTCTGCGTCCCCCGTCTAAGTGCCTCCTCAGGTGTTTAAATAGGCTTTGGAATGCCTAAGAGCCCTCAAAATTGGTCTTTTTCGAATTGGACTAAACTTGGGTTCAGCAGGGACACGCCCTTGTGCGATTGCCTAAGGCCGTGGTCAAAGCTGTGAAATGGGCATGGGCGTGTGATCTACCCGTGTAAATCGTTCTTTGACCTTGCCAAAAGGACACGGCCGTGTGGACTGCTCGTATAAGGAAGTCCAGGCCGTGTTGATTTCATACATTGGCCCTTTTTCTCCATTTTTGGCCCGTTTCTCGTTCCTTTCACTCTCTTATGCTCACCTAAGTATAAAACATGAAATTAATGTATTAGGAGCATCGAATTCACCAATTTTAAGGAAAAATCATCCATAAAATGTGCTAAGAATGGGATAGAAATATGTATAAATTTCGATTTATCAATTCTTCAGCCCCTTGCTTGCGAATTCTGTCAACTGGGGTTCAATGCAATTTCATTAGATCCATACCTTGAGGCATCGGGGGTATAGGTTGAGGAATCGAGGGAGGTGGGGGAGGTTTTTGAGCATTCAAGTCCGTACAAACGAACTCGATGTACCATGCATTCATCATGACTTCCCGAGCCCCTTCTCCTCCTTCTTAACTAATAGTAGGAGGTCAGTTTTCAGTCGGCACTGCCCCTTCAGTAGGAGCTGGCGCATTTCTCTCTACATCATCAGCCACAGCTAGATCAGGATCCATTTACTATATAAAAAAAATCATTTTAAAGGTCAAGAGTCGTCACACTATCACAGTATATATGGCATGTATAGCAAAACTCGTACATACGCCACGTTAGTCTGAGAACCGACTAAACCATAACTCTGATACCACCAAATGTAACACCCCCTTACCCGAGACCGTCACCAAAGTCAAGCACGAGGCGTTGACAGACTTAAATTATCACTTAAACAATTTCAAACAATTTATTTCACCTTTCGTAATAAACTGCCCATCTGCGTCACAATCGCTAAAAAAAATCATATCTTGAGTTACGAAATAAGAAATTAAAATCTGTAAATTTTTCCTAAAACTAGACTCATATATCTATTTACTAATTTGTTTCCAGAATTTTTGGTCAGGCCAATTAGTATAGTTTATTAGTTAATGGTTCCCCTATTTTAGTGTTCGACTCCTCTGACCTCTGTTCACTACGAATAACTTTTCTCTCAGTACAGAATTCAAATGACTATACTATTTGTTTCTCTTAAAAGTATACTCAACAAGGAATATATACATATAAAGTATGACTCCTAATTAGTTTTGTAAAATTTTTAGTGAATTTATAAAGTCAGAATAGGGGATTCAGAAATCGTTCTGACCCTATTCCACCAAAACTCACATTTCTCATAAAATACAACTCATTTACCTGTTTAGTTTCTTCCATATGAAAATAGACTCAATAATATTCAATTTCCTATTTTATTCATATCTAATTCTTTCTCTATTATTTTTAGTTATTTTTAAAACTCACATCATTACTATTGTATGATACTGTTTTATAGCAAATTTCACCTTTTTATGATTTTCCATGGATTAGATAGCACATTAAGTATACATAACACCAAATATGATCTTGATTAGCCATTCCAATGGCTAATCATTACCAAACATTTCCTTACCACCCAATAGCCATATCATCAGATCATACACACAAAATGATTATAATGCTATACATGCCATAATCAAAATATACAAGCCACTATACCAAAATGGTCCACGGATAGTGTGAGCGAGCCTCCGACCGTTCCCAATTCTGAGCTGGCTTGTCAAAACTACAAAGAATGGAAAGGAGGGAGTAAGCATAAATGCTTACTAAGTTCACATGTAAATAGCAAGTAACATAATCATGCAATCCAACATAAAACATTATTTGTATAAATATCACCAAGACATTCATGTTACATTTGCATTTACTATCTTACCACGATTTCATCATACCAAGTTCTCAACCCGAGGGTTTAAGTGCATACCTGTCCAATTTTCTCATTCAACACACTTACCAACATGTCACCTTCATCTTAAGTATTCTCCTTATTCACTTAAGATTCACCCGTTGAACACATCGGAATATAATTTGGATACACGGATTGCATGCACATAAGTGCCATACCCGCAGCTAGACAAACTCCATAGCCTGTGGAAATTAGGAAGCCAAGGTACCATGTAACCCACCCATAATCGAACTCAGACTCAACTCAATGAGCTCAGGCGTTCGTATCCATAAGTGAACTCGGACTCAACTCAACGAGTTCAGATGCCTAGTTACATCTCACGAACTCGGACTCAACTCAACGAGTTTGGAACTCAAATATCCTAATGACATGTCACTTGTATCCTAATATATTCCTAAGGTTCAAATGGGATTTTCCTCAATCACACATCATTGTCATCTTCCACGAAATGTTGGAACCGATACTTGGTAGCATTTCATATTTATCAAGTAGCTCACATAATTTGCATATTACTAAATAATAATCCAAAGCATAATATTTCATGATAATAATTATCATATCATATAAATAACATTAAATTACTTAAAATGACAATTATGTTACTACATTTACACCAGAACTTATCTCGGTACAAAATGTTAAAAATCGAGCCTATCCCTCGTAAACTTTATTTTTCCCTCGATCACGACTTGAATCTTGTTTCTCTTGATCTAAAATAACAAATTTAGCTTATTTAATATTCACATTTATTAAAACAGTCATTGACTCAAACTTTGGCAAAATTACATTTTTGCCCCTAAACTTTTACATATTTACACTTTTGCCCCAAGGCTCGAAAATTAAACTTCATCTTATTTTCTTATGTTTTATGACATGCTGATCTTTTTTCCCTTCTATGGAAACATCAAATTCTCACTCTAACATGTACTTCTGAACATTAGGTACTTTTACTGATTATGTCGTTTTACTCGTTTCCACGTAAAATCGATTAGAAAATGTAGTTTAACACAATTTCAAGCTTCATATTCTACCATAAAACATCAAAATAAACATATTTCACTTATGGGTATTTTTCCAAATATAAACCCTAGGTTAAATTATTGCTAGAATAAGCTTAATCAAGTTATTGGGACTCTAAAAACGTAAAGAACATTAAAAACGGGGCTAAAATGGACTTACAATCGAGCATGGAAGCTTGAAAAACCCTAGATATGTCTTCCTCATATGAAATTCGGCCAAGGGGTTGAATATGGACAAAAATTGGTTTTTAATTTTGTTTTTAATTCATTTTAATAACTAAATGACCAAAATGCCCTTAATTAAAAACTCTGGTGTTTTATTTTCCTTTAGGTATTTTTTGTCTAAACTAGTATAATGGTCTAATTACTATCCAAAGACCTCCACTTGAAAAACCCATTACTCACAAGTACTTAGTACCTTTGTGAACTAGAACACACTTTTTACAACTTTTGCAATTTAGTCCTAAATATCAAATTGGACCTTCTATCGATAAAATTTCTAAACGAAATTTTCACACAATCATGAAATCATGCCACAGACCTTAAAATGATAATAAAATAATTATTTCTATTTCAGATTTGTGGTCTCAAAATCACTATTCTGATTAGGCCTTAATTAGGGATATTACAACTACCCGTGGGCAACACTATCTTTTAGACACAGCAGGGACACACGCCCGTGTGGCCTACTCGTGTACACTATTGATTTAAAATTTTAAGTGCAGGGGACATACGGCCATAGCCCACACCCATGGGAAGGAACCGTGTGTCATGCACGGCCTAGACACACGCCCGTGTGTCTAACCATGTGGACCCTAATAGGCTATTTTCCAAGCCTTTGGTCACTCTCTCTACCATCTATACATAATGGTTATCAATTTTGAAATAAAAAATGACTAAGATATTGCACATCATTGATGAATCTTATTGTATGGAAACCTCATATCATTGGTTTCATACATGAAAGGTTATTTCCCATTTAGTGTTTATGGGTTTCCATGTCACTTTCATTCGTCCGAAATTGGCTCATTCATGCGACTCATTGCCAATTGGTAACAACCCATCACATGTAAATAAAATCATGCATAGACTCGTAGGTCATAGCCTACTTCAATTAAGCCAATTTTCATGGCCATACACAAAGAAATAAACATATTTTTACATGCCTTCATTTGGCAAAGCAAATGACACAGATAACAAAATACTCAAAGATCCTATACATGCCATTGAACAAAATAGAAATGTCTTTATACCAAAGCTTGTCTAATTGATAGTGTGTTGACTCTCCAATCATCTTCCAGTCCTTATGAGTCCTCGAGCTCTGTAAGATAGGGAAAAGAGAGGGTGAGCATTTACATGCTTAGTAAGCTCGAATAACAGGAAAGTAAACTTACCATATATTTAACATGCATCCATGATAGATAAGGAAACCAACAATTATGAAATGGTTCCCTATTACATACACTCAATCAATGAGTTAGTAACATAATCAAGCCTCATATAATTTAACTAGATGAGCTCATCATTCAACATGTCATTTACACAAACATCTCATATTAATCTCGTTGATTTTCTAGGAAATCTCGATGGAATACCCATTAACCGTCAATTCATACGAATGATCATTCCATATACGCACTCCAGCGAACCTCACATCTTATGGCGGGATTACCAGTCCAGGCTAAATCCCCAATTTTATGAACTCATAAGGTGATGTCAGGATTACCAGTCCAGGCTAAATCCCTTATAACGACAAACACTCTCAATGAGCTCGGATCTGAATTACCAGTCCAGGCTAAATCCCTTATAACGACAAACACTCTCAATGAGCTCGGATCTGAATTACCAGTCCAGGCTAAATTCAAACCCTAATTAGATTAACCGTCTGGGCTAAATCCATAATGCACACATATTCTTCGGGAGGCTTGATCATTCAAGGAACACCCGTCCGGGCTAGATCCTTTCTATACTTGAGATCACGGATTACCCGTCTGGGCTAAATCCTTACTGCAACACATACAGGACCTCATTACACATGTCAATCAGGGTTTATCCATCGAATTCCCTTTTTAACGTCAACCAAGACATTAATCACAATTTACCATCAATTATGCATTTCTATGATACTTCATGCCAATAATAAATGAAATCATCTTGCATTAATAAATCATACAAATATGCATATTAGGGGTTTACTTTAAGTTATCGAAACTTACCTGGTATTTGTTTCGGAGTTGTGTTTCAGTTATTTTGAAACCTTGCGTTTACCTCGATCGACCTTCGAAATTTGTTCCTCGGGGTCTATAACAATAAAAATAGTCATTAACACTCCACATTATACATTACAAGTCTAATTCTTACCCCCGGTCCAAATGACTGTTTTGCCCCTAACCTTTAACATTTTTACGATTTAGTCCCTAGGCTCGTATAATGAAACACATGCAATTTTTCTATCTTACCCAAGCTTTGCCGAACACTTTTTTCTCTTATGGCAACCCACATTTCCCATTATTTTCTCATTTCTACCATACAATTTATAACTTTTGCAAAATGGTCCCTACAAAGGTTTTTCATAAAAATCACCTAGGAAAAGATGTTTAACACATATTCATCCTTCATATTCCTTCATAATCCATCAAAATACAAATAACTCATGCATGGGTAAATTTTTAAACATGAACCCTAACATGAAATATAGGTAGAAATGAAGTGAACAAGATACTGGAATTCCAAAAATACAAAGAGCATTAAAAACGGGGCTTGGGAGAACTTACTATTGAGCTTGAAATGTTTGAAAACCCTAGCTATGGTACCAAGAGAATTTCGGCAGCTATGGGGAAGAAAATGGCTGATTTTGGCTTGATTTTTACCATTTTATTTCATTAAAAACCCAAATGACCAAAATGCCCTCATGCCCTTTTCTTTAAAATTTCAGCCATGCAAGCCCGTTTTTGTCCAAAAATTTAAAAATTGGGAAATTTTCTCCCCAAGACCCTCTAATTCATATCCCAACGCAATTTCATACAAATTGCTTCTAGATTTCATGTAACACCCTTATCCCGTAACTGTCGCCGGAATAGGTAAAGGGTGTCACCAGACAGACAGAGCATTTCCAAACAACACAGATTCACAGATATCATATAACATAAATACATTTGCATTCATCAACAATTCATCCACTAAGATGGTCTATGAAACCTAAAACATACATTTAGGGAAGGTCAGGACTAAACCGAACCTATTCAAGATTTTCAGAACTTAATCAAACTTTTCAAAACTGTCAAGTCACACGCCCGTGTGACTAGGCCGTCTGACTCACATGGGTACAAGACACGCCCATATGGTCCGACCGTGCCAAAAAGAGGTTCTATATTAACTTTTTAACACGGCCAACAGACACGATTGTGTGCCATGACCGTGTAAAGTTTAGCTAGCTACTAACTTTTTCACACGGCCACGAGGCACGCCCGTGTTCCCTAATTGTGTGGCACAATACAGGCTTAGTTTAAGCCAATTTGCCACCCTTTAAGGGTCCAATCCTACCAGCATTAATAAGCAACACTTCTAACCAATTCCATGCTTAAAGATGACCATTTCATATTGGAACATAACACATTTCAAAATGTGCATTAAAAACTATGCACAAAACTTAACATTTGCTAGCCAATTGACATGGCATAACATATATACAATTCAAAACTTAATACATAGACATTCTAGCCTATACATGCCATACTTAGCAATATTTACACTTTCAAAGATACCAAAAAGAGCTTGATAGTGTGGTGACAATCCTCAACTATCCCGAGCCTTCAGTAGCTACGATAGCTGTAAAACAGACAGAAATCACACAGAGTAATCTACGAAGGGCTTAGTAAGTCAATTACAAATTCCCAACTATTATAGCATAGAAATAATAGTAAAAGGCCAGATTTCACAACCGTCTCATAGAATATTTCCTTACTTCACAGAAACATAGTCTTTTCTATTCAGAAATCTAGTACGATACAAGCGTACCTGTATGAATTATACATTTCATATCTCATACTTTACCATCGGACAATCCAGAAAAGGAATAAATATTCACAAACAAGTACAATGCCGACGTGCCAGACGTGGTCTTACATGTAATTCAGTATCGATGCCTCTGTCCCAGACAGGGTCTTATACGAAAATAGATATGATGCCGATGTCCTAGACATGGTCTTACACATAAATTTCAAATCGATGCCTGTGTCCCAGACACGGTCTTACACTATAATTCAAATCAATACCAACTTTCTTTTATCAGGCTCTCAAGGCCGTCCAATGCAAATAACAGTTTATAAACACAAAATATAATCAACTTAACACATAAGTGTAGTTTGACTTATCTCGTTCGAATTTCGGACAAAAATGAGTCGACTATTCGACTACTTTGGACTTCCCTCGATCTAAGTCTGATTTTCTTTGTTCTTGATCTAATTAAATCCAAATTCAACCATTCAATCATTTATTTCATTCAAAATAATCCATGAGCACATATTTAGAGTACTTTGCATTTTAGCCCTTTAATTTCAAACTTTGACAATTTAGTTTATTTTTCACCAAATCACAAATATGCAAAAATTCACCAAAACTATAGCTTGGCCAAATATACATGGCTTTCATACAAGCCCAATTAACACATTTAATTCACAATTTAGTTCTTCAAAACCTCATTTTCACAAATTAGCTCAAATAGCTCATTTCATCAAAATTCAAGAACAAAACATGATAATCTAACATATATCTTTCATAATCCATATAAGAGCACTACAAAGCTCATATAATCATCAATGGCACATTTCATAATCTTCAACAAAAATAAAAATTTAGACATGGGTTTTGAAGAACACAAAGCAACGATCACAGAAATGCAGAAATTATCAAAAACCGAACAAAATAGACTAACCTATTTACACATGCAAGGGCCGAAAGTTTTGAAGCTTCAATGGCTTCTTATTCACTTCATATTCGGTTGAAGAATATGATAAAATGGCCACTTTAATGTTTTGTTTTTATTATTATTCATTTATTACATAAATTACCTAACCATCCATTAAAATTATTTCTAATTACCAAATTGCCAAACCATGTCTTCCACTATCATATAATAGTCCTATTGACATGCAAAGGCTTCAACTTTAACAAACCATAGCACTTAGGTACATTAGCAACTAATAGGCAACTTTTACAACTTACGCGATTTGGTCCTTTTTGCAAATCGAGCACAGAAACAGACAAATTAAATTACAGAAATTTCACAAATATAAATTTACATATCACAGACACAGAAAATAATATTAAAAATATTTTTTAGACTCGGATTTGTGGTCCCAAAACCACCATTCCGACTAGGGTCGAAACTGGACTGTTACATTTCAAGTTTTGCAATTTATTCAATTTAGTCCTTAATTTCCAATTAGGCACTAACTCAAAGAATTCCCTCATGAAACTCTAACACATGCATATTCTCATATTCTAAGCCTCATAGTAATCATAAATTAAATATTTTGATATCGGATTTGTGGTCCCGAAACCACTATACTGACTAGGCCCTATTTTGGGATGTTACATTTCTTCCCCCCTTAAGAACTTTCATCCTCGAAAGTCTTACCAGTAAACAGGTTCGGATATTGGCTTCTCATGGATTCTTTCAGCTCCCAAGTAGCCTCTTCCACACCATGCCGATGCCATAAAACTTTTACTAAAGTCACGTTTTTGTTCCTCAACTTTTTAACTTCACGAGCCAAAATCTTGACCGGTTCCTCTCCATAAGTCATGTCCGGTCAAATTTCAATCTCAGTCGGTGAAATTACATGAGAGGGGCCTGATCAGTATCGCCTTAACATAGATACATGGAACATATCATGAATCGTTTCCAGTTCAGGTGGCAACGCCAAACGATAAGCTAACGGTCCAATTCTTTCGGTGATCTTGTACGATTCGATAAATCATGGACTCAGTTTACCTTTCCGACCAAATCTTAATACCTTTTTCCATGGAGATACCTTCAAAAATATTCTATCTCCAACTTGGAACTCAATTTCTTTTCTTTTCAAATCTGCATAAGACTTTTTCTGATCTGATGCCACTTTTAGACAATCTTGTATCACTTTAACTTTTTCTTCAATTTCTTTAATCAGATCAACTCCATGAATCTGACTTTCCTTAAGTTCAGTCCAGTATAATGGAGTCTGGAACTTCCTACCATACAGGGCCTCATTAGGCGCCATCTTCAAACTTGTTTAGAAACTATTGTTGTAGGCAAACTCTATCAAAGGCAAGTATTTTTCCCAGCTACCCTGAAATTCGAGGATGCAGTATCGCAACATATCCTCGAGAATCTGAATCATCCGCTCAGACTGACCATCACTCTGAGGGTGAAAAGCTGTACTAAAACTTAACTTCGTACCCAAAGCTTCTTGTAATTTCTTCCAGAATCTTGACGTAAAACTTGGGTCTCTGTCAAAAATAATCAACTGTGGTACTCCATGTAATCTTACTATTTTAGAAATGTACAAGTTGGCCAATCTATCGAGAGAATAATCTGTCCTTACCGGAATAAAATGAACCGACTTTGTCAACTTATCCACTACAACCTATACAACATCTTTCTTCTTCGGAGTCAATGGCAATCCTGTCACGAAATCTATAGTAACTCTATCCCACTTCCATTCGGGGACCATCACAGGCTGTAGCAAACCTGAAGGCACTTGATTTCAGCTTTAACTTGCTGACATAAAAGGCATTTTGATACAAATTCAAAAACATCTCTTTTCATGCCGTTCCACCAATACATTTTCTTCAAATCGTTGTACATCTTGGTACTTCCTGGGTAAATAGACAAACGACTGTTGTGAGCTTTTTGCAAAATTTCCCGAATAAGTTCATTATCTTTGGGTACACAAACCCTATTTTTGAACATCAAACATCCATCAGGACCAATTCAGAAATCTGATTTAACACCTGACTCATATTGAGCCCTTTTTGCTTCCAAGTTATCATCATTAAGCTAAGCATCATGAATTTCCTGCAGAAATGTCGGCCTAGCCTCCAGCTCGGCTAAGACTGAACCATCATCAAGCAATGTCAAACGAGTATCTATGGCTCTCAAAGCAAACAGGGATTTTCTGCTCAACGCATCAGCGACCACATTCGCCTTTCCTGGGTGATAGTCGATAATCAGATCATAATCCTTAATTAATTCTACCCATCTCCTTTGTCTTAAATTTAATTCTTTCTGAGTCATCAAGTATTTCAAACTCTTGTGTTCTGTGAATATACGGAAAGTTTCACCATACAAATAATGTCTCCAAATCTTTAAGGCAAAAACAATGGCGGCGAGCTCTAGGTCGTGTGTCGAATAGTTCTTCTCGTGCGGTTTCAACTGTCTTGAAACGTAGGCTATCACTTTACCATCTTGCATTAGTACACAACCCAGTCCGTTCAAAGATGCATCACTGTAAACCAAAAATTCTTTTCCCGATTTAGGTAGTAATAAAACAGGACCTTCGGCCAGCATTGTCTTTAACTTCTCAAAACTTTGCTAACACTTCTCCGTCCATTCAAACTTAACGTCTTTCTGTAGCAATCTCTTTATCGGAGTTACTATTATGGAGAATCCTTTTACAAACCTTCGATAATAACCGGCTAAGCCTAAAAAGCTTCTAACCTCAGTTACATTCTTAGGTGGTTTCCATTCGACAATTGCAGAAATCTTACTTGGATCAACTCGGACGTCTTCACCCGAAACAATATGACCCAAAAATCTGACTTCCTGGAGCCAAAACTCACTCTTGCTAAACTTGCCATACAACTGCTTTTCCCGCAAGGTCTGTAGCACGATTCTCAGGTGTTTCGCATGCTCTGTTTCATCCTTAGAGTAGATCAAAATGTCGTCAATGAACACAACGACAAACTTATCCAGATATGGTCGAAAGATCCTATTCATTAAGTCCATAAAAATGGCCGGTGCATTCGTCAGCCCAAACGGCATAACAAGAAATTCATAATGACCATACCTCATCCTAAAAGCTGTCTTAGGTACATCCGAGTCTTTAACTCGCAGCTAATAATAGCCAGACCTCAAATCTATCTTAGAGAACACAGTGGCTCCTCTCAACTGGTCAAACAAGTCATCTATCCTTGGTAAAAGATACTTATTCTTGATAGTTACCTTATTTAGTTGCCGATAATCAATACATAATCTCATTGAACCATCTTTCTTCTTTACAAACAATACGGGGGCACCCCAAGGTGAAAAACTTGGTTTTGCAAATCCTTTATCCGTCAGCTCTTGTAACTGTGCTTTCAACTCTTTCAACTCAGTTGGTGCCATTTTGTATGGAGCAATAGAAATAGGAGTTGTCCCTAGCACCAGCTCAATACCAAATTCTATTTCCCTTTCAGGAGGTAATCCGTGTAATTCCTCCGGAAACACATCGGGATACTCACATACTATCGGCACAGACTCAATCTTCAATTCTGTTTCCTTAGTGTTTAATACAAATGAAAGGTAAGCTTCGTATCCTTTCCTCATATATCTCCGGGCAACCATTGCCGTGATTACAACCGGTGGCGAACCCAATTCTCTTTAATTGACCCGTAGAATCTTACCATCCGGGCATTTCAATTTAATATACTTACTACCACAATTTACAATTACATTATGAAGGGTTATCCAATCCATACCAAGTATTACATCAAATTCATCAAATGGTAACAACATAAGGTTAGCCGGCAAACAATGTCCTCGAATCGTCAAAGGACAATTCTTACAGACTTTGTCAACTAGGACCGACTTGCCTAATGGGTTTGACACTCTAATAATATCTTCCTTATTTTTAATAGGTATGTTCATACTAGATGCCAATCTCATGCAGATATACGAATGCGTCGACCCTGGGTCAATTAAAGCAATAACACTCGTATTAAAAAGAGAGAAAGTACCTGTAATAACATCAGGAGTAGAGGCTTCCTCTTGAGCACATATCACATACGTTCTTGTCGGAGCTCGAACCTCAGATTTCACAGCATCTTTAGTCACAACTCGACTGCCACTAGCACTCTCAGGTATTTCGAAGGTCTACCTCGTGGAATAAGAGTACTCGATTTTAGGGTTACATCCATTTCTTTTTTTGCTTGCTCTGGGCGGTCTCTGAGAAAGTGATCAAAAGAACCACACTTAAAACATGTGCCACTCTTCATTCGGCACTTTCCAAAATGAAATTTATTGTAACTCTCACACTTCGGTTTTCGGCCATCTACACTCCCCACACTAGTCACCATCGGGGAGGAAGACTTTTGACCTCGTCGTTTAGAGTTTCTCGATCTAGCTGAATATCCCACTGACGAAGTGGAGCATTCATGCTGGCTCCTGGCTTTCTTCATAGAGAACGAGAGTGTTTTACCGCTAGACCTCTTGCTAACTCGAGCCTCTCTTTTAGCTTGTTTTCTTTGATTATTAAGTTCCTCAGCCTTCTTGGCTCGATCAGCTAATGTGGTAAACTCTCGTATTTCCAAGATCCCAATCAACAACTTGATGTCCTCATTTAGACCTTCCTCGAAGCGTTTACACATTTCTGATTTTGTTTGGACCCATTCAGTTGCGTACTAACTTAGACATACGAACTCTCTCTCGTATTCTGCTACAGTCTTGTTTCCTTGTTTACGTTCCAAGAACTCATTTCGCTTCGAGTCCAAAAATCGTTTACTAATGTTTTTCTTCCTAAACTCTGCTTGAAAGAAATCCCAAGTAATATTTCCCTTCGGCACTACCAAGGATACGGTCTTCCACCAATGATATGCAGTGTCTTTCAAAAAGGACACAGCACACTTCAAACATTCCCCAGGTGTGCACGACAAATCATCTAGCACCCGCATAGTATTTTCGAGCCAAAACTCAGCTCTTTCAGCATCATCATCAACTTTCACTCTAAATTCCTCAGCCCCGTATTTTCTAAGGTTGTCTACCGAGGCTTTACCAATTCTCACCGGTGCCATACCTCGTGGCACATCCTCATCAGGTTGGTTAGGGGGCGGGGGAGGTCTTGGTATATTGGGGCGATTTCTTAGATAATCCCCAAACCATTCGCCCATCATATCAAAAAAGGCAACTCGGGCCTCTTCTTGGCCTTTTAACATCAGCCTTCTACTACTACTAAATACAGCTCGTTATACAGAAGCTGGAGCATGGCTCTCGGTTCCCTCGGACTCATCTTGTACCTGATTGGAAGATATTTACAATATTCAAAACAATTTAAAAAATTAGGAGATGTCACACTATCAACATTTGAATAATGACATGTATAGCGAACTTTATCATCCTCTACGGTAGTCCTAAAACTAACTAAATTGTAGCTTTGATACCACTAAATATAACACCCCTCACCCGTACCCGCCGCCGAGATAGGGTTCGAGGCGTTACCGGGACTTTACACTTTGACACGTACCAATTTGGATCACCGGTTTTACTTCGAATTTAAAAAATTTTCACCTACAAACAACTCGTCCCTTATATAGGTCTACAAGGCCCTAGACACACCCTAAGGCAGTTCGGGACAAAACCAAAAGTGTTCGACAGACCTTGGATATCTTAGGAATACTTTCCTAATTTGAAGTACCACACACCCATGTGAATGGGTCGTGTGGACTAACACGCTCGTCTGTTTTGGGACACGCCCATGCCCTTCAGCCATGTGCAACACTGACTTATCAACACAGCCATAGCATACGCCCGTAGGCAAAACTGTCTTTTAGACACGGCAAGGACACATGCCCGTATGGCCTACTCGTGTGCACTATTAATTTAAAATTTTAAGTGCAGAGGACACAAGACCATAGCCCACACCCATGGGAAAGAATCGTGCGTCATGCACGGCTTAGACACACGCCCGTGTGTCTAACCATTTTTTATATTCCATAGACTAACATCTATTAGCATATTCTTTCCATTACCGCTCTTACTGGGTAAAAGTTTAATGAGGCTAGAGCAACTAAGGGTACAATAAAGAATAAAAAGAAAAGCAGAAATATTGAGTGCAAGAAGTCCACAAATAGGGCACTCATAGAGGATGGTCTCACCAGCTTGTACTTCTTACAACAAGAGCCGGCCTATTTCGCTTCAACAAGATGTCAGTGTCAACCTGAGTTGTAAATAATGATTCATTTTGGTCATCTGCCTCAATTTCTGTAGTTGCCGCATGAGGGTAAAATCAGTCAAAAGTGTTCTTTAAGGCTGCTAATCAAAATAAATTTGATTATTTACAAGACTTACTAGCAGTTACACAATCTCGAACCCCAAGAGGGTGACAAAGATACCTATTTAATCTGCAAAACAACTAAAAATGAAACTCCATTACAAAATAAATCTTAGAGCATAAATCTTTATGAGAACTCAATAACATGAATCTCACCTTACGCTTCTCCTGAAGTGAAGTTGGACAAAAAAACTCAGGAGGCTGATCATATAAAACTGTGGCTCTGTAAATTTAACCACATGCAATATAATTAGACATTTTCCCATAACATTTCATCAGACAATGAAATAATTAACCAACATTGAGCTGGAAATCTTACCTAATTCCCCAGTTTTGAGCTAATTCAAGCTGCATTGCCCTTGTTACACATAGGGAACCATTTTCCATTTGCCCATAATGCTTCTCAAACCTAAGCAGATACTTAAAATTCAAACAAGATCCATCCATCGCACAGCTCCAGAAAGGTCCTCTTGACAATACCACCCTTTCTACCATTTATACATAATGGTTATAAATTTTGAAATAAAACATGACTACACAATTGCACATCATTGATGAATCTTATTGTATGGAAACCTCATATCATCGGTTTCATACATGAAAGGTTATTTCCCATTTAGTGTTTATAGGTTTCCATGTCACTTTAATTCGTCCGAAATTGGCTCATTCATGTGACTCATTGCCAATTGGTAACAACCCATCACATGTAAATAAAATCATGCATAGACTCGTAGATCATAGCCTACTTCAATTAAGCCAATTTTCATGGCCATATACAAAGAAATAAACATATTTTTACATGTCTTCATTTGGCAAAGTAAATGACACAGATAACAAAATACTCAAAGATCTTATACATGCCATTGAACAAAATAGAAATGTCTTTATACCAAAGCTTGTCTAATTGATAGTGTGTTGACTCTCCAATCATCTTCCAGTCCTTATGAGTCCTCGAGCTCTGTGAGATAGGGAAAAGAGAGGGTAAGCATTTACATGCTTAGTAAGCTCGAATAACAGGAAAGTAAACTTACCAAATATTTAACATGCATCCATGATAGATAAGGAAACCAACAATTATGAAATGGTTCCCTATTACATACACTCAATCAATGAGTTAGTAACATAATCAAGCCTCAAATAATTTAACTAGATGAGCTCATCATTCAAAATCTTATTTACACAAACATCTCATGTTTATCTCGTTGAGTTTCTAGGAAATCTTGATGGAATACCCATTAACCGTCAATTCATACGAATGATCATTCCATAAACGCACTCCCGCGAACCTCACATCTTATGGTGGGATTACCAGTCCAGGCTAAATCCCTAATTTTATGAACTCATAAGGTGATGTCGGGATTACCAGTCCAGGCTAAATCCCTTATTACAACAAACACTCTTAATGAGCTCGAATCTGAATTACCAGTCCAGGCTAAATTCAGACCCTAATCGGATTACCCGTTCCGGCTAAATCTATAATGCACACATATTCTTCGGGAGGCTTGATCATTCAAGGAACACCCGTCTGGGCTAGATCCTTTCTATACTTGAGATCACGGATTACCCATCCGGGCTAAATCCTTACTGCAACACATGCAGGACCTCATTACACATGTCAATCAGGGTTTATCCATCGAATTTCCTTTTTAACCTCAAACGAGACATTTATCACAATTTAACATCAATTATGCATTTCTATGATACTTCATGCCAATAATAAATGAAATCATCATGCATTAATAAATCATACAAATATGCATATTAGGGGTTTACTTTAAGTTATCTGAACTTACTTGGTATTTGTTTCAGAGTTGTGTTTCGGTTATTCCGAAACCTTACGTTTACTTCGATCGACCTCTAAAATTTGTTCCTCGAGGTCTATAACAATAAAAATAGATCATTAACACTCCACATCATACATTACAAGTCTAATTCTCACCCTCGGTCTAAATGACCGTTTTTTCCCTAACCTTTAACATTTTTACGATTTAGTCCCTAGGTTCGTATAATGAAACACATGCATATTTCTATCTTACCCAAGCCTAGCTGAACACTTTTCTCTCTTATGGCAACCCACATTTCCCATTATTTTCTCATTTCTACCACACAATTTATAACTTTTGCAAAATGGTCCCTACAAGGGTTTTTCATGAAAATCACCTAGGAAAATATGTTTAACACATATTCATCCTTCATATTCCTCCATAATCCATGAAAATACAAATAACTCATGTATGGGTAAATTTTTAAACATGAACCCTAGCATGAAATATAGGTAGAAATGAAGAGAACAAGCTATAGGGATTCCAAAAATACAAAGAGCATTAAAAATGGGGCTTGGGAGCACTTACTATTGAGCTTGAAATGTTTGAAAATCCTAGCTATGGTAGCAAGAGAATTTTGGCAGCTATGGGGAAGAAGATGGCTGATTTTGGTTTGATTTTTCCCATTTTATTTCATTAAAAAGCCAAATGACCAAAATACCCTCATGCCCTTTCTTTAAAATTTCATCCATGCAAGCCCATTTTTGTCCAAAAATTTAGAAATTGGGTAAATTGCTCCCCAAGACCCTCTAATTCATATCCCAAAGCAATTTCATACAAATTGCTTCTAGATTTCAAGTTTTGTAATTTATTCAATTTAGTCTTTAATTTCCAATTGGGCATTTACTCAAAGAATTCCTTCATGAAACTCTAACACATGCATATTCTCATATTCTTGACCTCATAGTAATCATAAATTAATTATTTTGATGTCGAATTTGTGGCCCCGAAATCACTATTTCGACTAGGGCCTATTTCGGGATGTTACACCTATCCCTTTATAGATCGTGGGTCACAACCATCTTCTTTCAACTTCCATTTCTATTCAAACTTTGTAGAAAATGGGTCATGTTCTTTCATAACATTGATTTTTTTTTGGGTTTGTTTCGGGTTGAAGTTTTATCATTTCATTCATTATC
Source organism: Gossypium hirsutum (assembly GCF_007990345.1). Classification (NCBI taxonomy): domain Eukaryota; kingdom Viridiplantae; phylum Streptophyta; class Magnoliopsida; order Malvales; family Malvaceae; genus Gossypium; species Gossypium hirsutum. Next base: position 46,188,662 of record NC_053434.1, read on the forward strand.
TTGTTTAACTTACTTTTACTTTTTTATTTTGTTTTCAAGTTACCTATTAGAATAATCGAATAACAAATCATACTTGTGATCATCAAACGATTACGAGCACGCATTGCAAGTATTGTAGTCAAGACTTTGTGGGTTATGAACCTTTTCAAATACTTGCAAATTTCTCTTACTTAGCCTCTCAAAATTTTCTTAAATAATCTTGGGGCTACTTTTTGGTGCAATTATCCATTTCTCCACAACAAGATGAAGTATTTGGAAGGTGATCTTTATTTTTATCATAATCATATTAAGCATTAGAATCTTGAAGTTGTCCATATTCTATATTCTAGTTGCAAATCAGCTTGGCGATGCTCTTACCAAAGCCCGTCTGCAAAAGACATTTCATTATTTTATTCCCTAGTTAGGTGTTGTTGCTCGCCCTCTATCTTGAGGAGGCGTACTGAAGATATACAAAAGACCAAGTCTTTAGTTTGTTCAAAACTTTAAATTACCTTTATCCTTTAGTTTATTTTTATTTTATCCTTGTATTTAAATTTTGATTTTTTTGTTACTTATAATTGCTTTATCTTAGGATTATCTTTGTTATTTATTTTCACATCTCGTATAAATAGGTGACTGAATGCATTAATGAAATCAATCAGTTTTTACCTTTTAAAGCTTTTATACTCCTAACAGTATTGGTTTTTGGATAGTCGAAAAAGCGTGTGTCACATTTAACTATTGCTTTTTACTTTTGGCAGTCACCATTTCCCTCTTTTTCTCTCTTAGTGGGTTTATAGTCTTTGTCGAGTAATTAAATTCAATGCTTTTATAATTGGAAATGGAATGAACCCAAAATTGATCTCTTATTGAATCACCCAATTTATAGGAAAAATATTTTAGTCAGTGCCTAGTAGAAATCAAGTACCTTTATATTTGGTTGATGGATGCACTCCCAACCCTAACAGATGCAGGGGCTACCATTGATGTCGTTAAGCATGCCAAATCCAATCCAAAACCCCAAAATTTTTAGTTAGGGGTCCAAAATAATGATTTTTCCAATAGTGCAACAAGTAACAATTCTAATAGCCAATGTTGTTTGAATCAAACTAGACTGATTGGTCAGATCGTGAACTGGTCAAAATACTAGTCCAGATGAGGCTTTGAAATGGTTGACTCGAGAACCAGTCAAACCGGTTTGACCACTATCTGGATTAAAAGACACTGTCAATAGATTTTATGAAGAACTAGATTGTCCTCTTACTATGCTTCGAGTAATTAGAGCATGTTTTGAACATGATATTTATATTAATATATAGATACTTTATGAAAAATATATAGTGTGTAATGATTTGAACCTCAAATAAATAAACTTAGAATTAAAATTGAATGACAAAAATACAAACTATGCAATAAACTAATATTTGATACAAAAATAATATGCAAAATAAATAAAATATTAAATGAAAAAAAGTTACACGAACATGCCATAAATACACAAATGTATCAAAATCTACATAGAATTAATTTTTCATTAACACATAAAATTTAAACCAGTTCATAATAATTTATACACATAAAAAATGTAACACCCTTTACCCGGTCTAGTCGTCGAACTTGAGTAATAGGATGCTACAACAATTACATGCAATTTATTAATAAAAAGTCTCAATCAAATATCATTTCATCACATATGAACAAGTATAACATGTAATTCAATCAATTTTGGGTTTATATCAAGCATTACGAAAGCTTAAAATCAACTCGGTATCAAACAATGATCAATTTGAAATAAAAATGAAAAGTTAGGAAAAAATTGCAAACAGGGGTCACACGGTCGTGTCCCCTGACTGTGTGAAAGGCTAAGACCCTGTGGGATGGGACACACGACTGTGTAGGCAAGCCGTGTAACAATCTGATGTCATGTAGGCTAGAGGCACACGGTCGTGCAAACAAATCGTGTAACTCACTGTTGTCGTGTAGGTCAAAAGTGTAAATATTCAAAAATATGTCACATGACCATGTCGTTGGGCCGTGTAACAAACTGTGGCTGTGTGCACCAAAAATCACCCAAAACCTATAGACTACATAGTCGTACCATATGCCTGTGCATGGCACACGGTCATGTGCCAAGACGTGTCTTAAGTTGTGTATGCATGGAAATACTTTTCAATGCAAGCTTTTTAACCCTAATTCACTTATGCCACAAGCAATGAAATATACCATATCTCAATCAATTCCAAAAGCATGAAAATTATGCCAAAACATCACTTACAACAACTATCCTAAGTGCCTAACCAATATGTCACAATTGTCACCTCAATTAATAATTCAGAATCAACTAAAACATCACATTCATACCATTCCAATATGCCTTTAATAGCACCTCATACTATTAACTAAACATGCATCAATTTAGCCATTCAAACAACATAAAATTTAACCTCTTAAACATGCATCAATATTACCAAATTACTTCCACTCAACCTAGGCATACCAATCACCTTTCCATACCTATTTCATGGCACATTACCAAATCAACTTGTAAGCATAACCACCAAACCATTCAACAAAATGACATTGCCAACATCTATACATATAACCTATACAAAATTCTCAAAAGGGCCAACATAAATCCAACATGAATATTACATAACCATACAACACCTTAGGTACATGACATGACTAAAATAAAACCATCACCAACACTTGAGTCTAGGATTGCCACTGGATGCTGAGTCAACGATCGAATCAAAAAGTACCTAATTTGCGCACGGAAAATAAAATCATATGCTGAGTATAACTCAGTGCCATTTCTATAATCCAAACATTAAAACATAACTTAATACATTTAAAATGACCAAGAAAGAATTAAATGATATTATACAATTAATATGTCATTTGTACCAATTCATACGTTCATTGATTAAATCTAATGCATTTTACTAATGTTAAAACATGGAAAATTTACTTCACATCTCTTTTGATATCTCAATTCATAAGATGGTACATTCCACCTAAATTTCCAAATCCATAATTTCAATAAACATTTCTATCACTGTTCCAATTCATTTCACCATTGAATATTCCATTACACATTTCATTTCCATTTCATATCCAGTTGCCATTTCAATAGCAACAATTACATCTCATATAGTTTATTTCCAATCATATGGATTTTGAGGACTTATTCAATATCATCATTTCAATCACAAACATTGCATTTTTATCTTTTAACTCTCTATTAACACAACTCGGACTCGGACGGATACACGTATCCAACCAACACACCAGTTTGACACCTAGTGCCTCATCAAAGAAATTTGAAACAAATAGTTGCGCCCAACGCTATCAATAAGTTTGACACCTAGTGTCTTATCGGTTTAACCGATGCAAATTGTCACCCAATGCCTCATCGACTCGTAGTCAAAGTAACCCTGAACTCTTTCTACATGCCAACTATATTCGACTTTATCTGAACAGTTAATAGGGTACTCATTACTCAATTTATTATCAATCAACATCTTATTTCACATATATATTCATCATTAAATCATTCATCCACACTCATGACAACATCAATCATCTTTATATGCATTCAATTACACATTCATATAAAATATACATTTTTCATATAATTTCAGTGTAGTCCTCCCTAGCCTTATTCAATCCAAATCAATCCCAAAACAACTCATCATATCAAAATGCCTCACCTTAAGTTCTTACCATGCAACAACGTTCAATATGCAGTAATTTATAAGTAGTTCAAATTATAAAAATACAAACCGTAAACACCGAGCTATTCGTCAACGACTTTGTCTTTTCCTTTCTTTTTTAAAGGATTTCAGTCAACGTTAACAAATTAAAACTTGAACTTGGAACCCTAAAGCCGTTTGTCTTCTTCCCTTTTTTCTTTGCTTCGAAATTTTAGAATGGAAAAAGAAATATGTTCTACATAATAATTCACTAATAATTAAATTTTTGACACTTCTACGATTTAGACTTTACACCTTAATTAAGCATTATTTCGACAAAATTACTCGACCAAAATTCAATTTAGTTCTAATATAACTCTGTAAATATTTAATAAAAATGTTTACAGATTTGATTTACGTAATAAGAGTTCTAAAACTACACTTTTCAACAACACTAACTTTTGAGTCGTTACAAAAATATAATGTAAATACAATATGAATCACTAGGATAAATTATAGAAAATATAAGATGAAGTAAGACAAAATATAAACATGACAATAAAGAACAAATTAATCTTTAATTGAATCATTATGATAAACTACATTAAACACGATAGACACAAGAATAACATGATAAAGACAAACATACACAAACATGTTAAAAAAACATACATGATATACAAAATATAAATTCATCATACTTTAAATACAAAAAAACACAGGAACATATGTAAAAAATAATATGAGCACACAAATGTGATAGAATTTAATATAAATAAATTATGGCATAATAATTTATTTGGTCTTTCAATTTTATAAAAAAAATATTTAGCTATTTATTTAATTTTTGTCTCTTTTAATTATTAACTTGTGTTTTTGTCAAGTCACCCCAAAATAGATAGAAAAATTAACTTTTTTTTTAACTTTGCTGTTGTAGCATACATGTGGATTGCCATGGATGACACATCAACATTTAATTAATTCTTTAAATTTAAAAATTCAAAAAAATATAATAAATATTTTTTAAAATAAAAATCATTAAAATTACTAAAAAAGTATAAAAAATCTTTTTTTTCATATTTTACAAATTTAAAAAAGTACAAACATTTACTTTTTCTATTCATTTTGAAGTAATTTGACAAAAATACAAGTTGGAGAACCGAAAGAGACATAAAGAGTTAAAATAACCTCTTTTGTAAAGTTGGAGGGAAAAAATCATTGTGCCATATATTATTAAAATGTAAATCTTAAATAACTTTATAATATATTAAATTTTAAAAAATAAGACATTAAATATTTCACTTTCGTCCTTAAAATGATGGCTCTTTAAATGTATAATTTTACCTTACCAAAATTATCCTCTTGAAATCATTAAACAGTTTGGTGATTTGGCTAAAAATCAGCCATGGTTAATTTTCAATTAAGCCATCGCATGCGTTGGGATAGTGCTTGTCAGCTGGGAAGAACATAATGCTTATCTGCTGGGAATCGGCGGTTTACAATGTCTAGATGTGCTCAGAGTATTGGGTTTAGGCTAGTAGCTCAAACAGTTTTAGCCCAAAGCTCTTACTCTTGGGTTGGCCCATCCTCATGAATCAAGTATTTGACTTAGAATTTCCAAAATCCAGTGAAGCATATCGGCAACCAGTATCCTTTCCGCTTGGTTTTGGGCGATTAGCGTCAGCATAGTGTATGAATGGAGTCAGGGGCGAAGGAGGAAGAGAAGGTGATGGGATACAACAGCAGAAACGTGAAGAAAGCGGCGTTACATTCAACATTGACCGCATTCCTTGACGATCCAATTCTCGCCGATGTCCCTAAGAAACCCAGTTTGTCCGATGTCGATACCCTAATGAACCTTGAATTGGGGAGTGCCATGTGTATCTCTATACTCAAATTAGATGGAACTTCCTTCGGTACACTTCGAATGCTCTTTCTCTCTCTCTCTCGCAGCTAGGCAGGCCTTTAGCCACATATAATTTGTGTTTGAAATTGAAGTCGGTACTTATTTGGATTGGCTTTCCTTGGAATTTGAAGATGTTGCGGTGATGAATTCAGCCACGGTGAAAGACTTGAAGCTCGCAATCAAGAAGAAAGTGATCGAGTTAGAGCAATCCAAGATGGGTCATCGACACATTTCATGGTTTATCATCTTGTTTATGCTCTTAAACCACCCTCACATTACTCGGTGGCATTTTGATGTATTAGAGAGAAAAAAAAAACTTCAGAGTAATTACGTTTACTATAAAGTTCTGTTTTTGAAGGTTTTTTTTTTTTTTGTGGTTATAGGAGGCACGTTTGGGCTAATTTCTGCCTAGCACACCACAATGAGAAGCTCCTTGATGATGGCGCTGCACTTCAGGATTTTGGTGTTAGAAATAATTCTCAGGTCTTATATTTGGGCCCTTCACTTTTTTGGAAATGGTTTTTTTTTTTTAATAATCGTTCTTTTCTCGTTTCCTGCTTATGATCTCACCCTGGAGCCTTAACATCCATTGACCTTGCAAATATCAACTTGAACAGGATTCATATGCTAATGAATTATGAGAATCCATCATCCCAAGTAGGTTTTTATAAATATCATTGAGAGGAATCTTAACTTAAAATTGATCTCGAAAATTGGCTCTCATTTACAATTACTGGGGCTATAATGTCTAGCAGCAGGCGGCATGTAAAATTATAAACATGAAGAATTTCTCCGAGGATGTTATGATGTGTATTGCAGGTACATTTTTTACCCTATGTTGTCTCAAAAGGTTCTGGGAGACATTCTAAGAGGAGAAAACACCGCTTCTTCCTTGGCCTGAACAAGCAATCATGATGACATTCAGTCATTGAGGCATCCTGTTTTCTGAGCCAACTCATTCCACAAATTCAATGTTCCATAGCAGAGTAAATGTGGTACAAGTACATTAATTTCTAGTTGACATTTTAAATAAATTTTAAAGCTCTTCTAATACTAAATTATTAATAAAATTAGCTTTATCATATCTCGGATTCTCAAAACCAAATACATTAATCACGTCATCATCTCCAAAAGTACACAACAAAGGCAATAACAAGAAGGAATTACAGCAAATCCCTCATAGAGTTCAACAATAAGAGTAGCATGTAGGAAAAGGCGAGCAAACAGAGCAAGGCTGTATCAACTGCTGTGCTTCTGCATATCAACTACCTTTTTCCAGGAATCACGGCTGGAAATCTCAGCCCACCACCTCCCTACATTTTTCTTGGAAGTGAAGAGCTCACCCCTGTCAGTAGCATTCACCAAATAATGTGTGTTAGGCAAGTGGGAAAGATCTGCCAATGAAAACTCATCCCCGGCCAAGAACCGACTTTCTCCTAGCCTTTTCTCGTACACCTCCAGCACTTTAGCCAGCTTATCGTGGTTTTGGTTGATCAAGGATTGGTCTTGCTTAATCTTCATTCGGGGTGCAAATGCAAGTTGGAATACCAGAACTGAGCTTGGGGGGTTAAAGCTCTGCCCTTCTGCCTCCAACCATTGATCTATTGAAGCTTTCGCCAACGGGTTGCTCCCATACAATCCCTTGTTCCCCTTCTCTGCATACTTTTCACATACATACCTACAAATCGCCCGTGACTCTACAAAATTCAATTTCCCAAATCAAAATCTTAGCCACAATACTCAAACAAAAAGTACCAACCACAAAATGCAAGTTTGGGAATGATTGATTACCAAACAGGGAGGTGCTTTCGTCTTGAAATGCCGGTACTTGACCAAAGGGCTGTCGAAGCCAAGAATTAAAATAGTTTAGTTCAATTTCAGGAAGCAGATAATTCATTCATGTATGTATGTACCTGGATCTTGAGGAAATCAGAACTTTTGTGCTCTCCCTTGGACATGTTAACGGGAATAAGCTGGAATTGAACATCTTTCTCAATGAGACAAGCTAAGACCCTAGACACAGCAGTAGACAATGGGGGGCCATGCACTTTCACCGGAGTTGCCATTTGGAAGTGCCGTCTACTTTGTCCTGCGTTAACACTCTCCACCCATATAAAAGGAACTTGCACCTAATCCACTACCCACTTTATCCCTTGCTTAACGAGTGGAGTTAAGTGGGTCCACCTAGGACATAATCTCATAAAGAGGGTGTTTTGTATCTACAGCATTATAGGCTCCACTGGGCTAAGTTTGGGTCTTGAAAATACTTCAAGACGTGGACTACAAAGAGAAATATTGGCTGTTACTCTGGAAACCCTTCGCTCAGTGATTTTTGTTTTCCTTTTATGTTTTTATTATGCTTTTGGTTCTATTGCTTTATCAAAGATACCCGCGGGCTTATGTCGGTTTAAATCTTACAACTATCATTTGATAAGTGTTTGCATGCATCTTCTCATAGACAGTTACAATAGATGCTCACAACGGTACATAATAAGTAATTAGGTTATGATGTTGGTAAAAAAATAATTTATGTAAAAGTAAAAATAAGCAAAGTTTTAGTTGAAATGATAAAAAATACGCATTAAAGCTGCTGATCCACTACATATATTATGTTGCTCCACTTCTACCTATTATTATTACAGCGTACAATGGCATTGGTACCTTTGTCTTTAAACGTTAGGAAGGTAAATCTAATAAGAAGAAGTTTACCTTGTGTATCTCGGATGTTGCTTGTAAATGATAGTTACATTATCAAATGCAATAATATATAGCAAGCCCCCAAACATATACATTTGATGGAAAATCTGATTCAGCTCCTCCAAATAATGTCACTCGTTTTCATTCAAAGGCTGACAAAATGCTGTTGAATTTCCACCATTCTGGAGGGTTTTGTAAGAACGGTAGTAGCTGCATCTCCATGAACGAACTTACAGCTACTGCCGTTCTTACACCCTTCAGCAAAGTACAAATAAGGCTTCAGGTCTTCACCCCGAGAAAATCTGCCGATGGAACCCACTGCGGCGGCCAAGTCGTTTGGGTTTTGCTGTGGGTGTGGGGTTGGGATGAAAGGGTGTTTAAAACGGGAGGAAGAGCCATTGCAATTGAATGGCTAGCAGGCGTGTTAACTGAAAATGGAAAAACCAATCAAAAGGAAACTTAACTGAAAAAGGAAAACAAATCAAATGGAGAAATGAGATACAGACGCTGGAAGTGGAATAAGAGTTGTTGGCAATCAACGTCTATCTTTTTAATACTCTCATTTGACCCCTCAACTTTCATCTCATGTACAATGCGGTACCTACAAGCCCAATTTGATACCTGTACTATTCTGCTGTGTATGAATGTACCCAAAGGCTATCACATTGTTTAATTTACACATTGCATTCACAACAATGAATGAAATATGTCTTGGTTTTGAATTTTGAATATATTTTTTACATGTTGATTAAATTTGATAAATTTCTTTTTATTTCTATTTTTAAGAAATAAACAAAACTTAAAAAAAAACTAAACAAAAAACTAAAACTTATCTATTGAAAATTAAACGGTAAAAATTATATTCAAAATCTAAAACCTATCATATAATGACACGTGTAAATTAAATAATGTTGAAGCTTTGGTTACATCAATATATGGCAGAATAGAACATTCGACATTTTCTTTATATATGTACTATATCAGAAGAAAATTTAAGTGCAAACTATTATATTAAGCTAAATACAAACTTTTAATCTCCTGTTCGCTTGAAATTAGAAATAATCCAAATATTAGCCCAATTTTGAAGCTTAATATAACAAAAACTCATCTAAAATAATTTAATAATCAATTTCAAATGTGCCCTTAATTGAATGTAAAAAATCAATTTCTGTGTAAGCCCTTAATGGTGTTACTTCACCATGTGGCAAGTCAAGAATGTGCCACATGGCAATATATATATCCTCTTTAAATTTCTTAAAAATCATAAAAATTATAGAAAATTGTACAAAATATAAAAAAATAAATATTAATAGAAAATTATAAGAACTATATGATTACGAAAAATATAACATATTATAAAATTATAAGAAAAACTATTAAACACATTAAAACTAAAAATATTATAAAAATATAAAAGAAATGATAAACATACGAAAAAAATTAATAAAACCCAAAATTTTCTAGATTTTAAATCTTATTCTTTTAATGCTAGTTACCATCAGCCATTGGCTCGAAAGAGTTGGAAGATATCAAACAATCTATTTTTTTCAAAAAATCACCACGCTAAACCGGGACAATGTGTCCTCATCCAATTTTCTGACTTCAACTCTTAATGGGTGTTAAATTTAAAAAATATTTTTAATTTTCCATTTTGATTTTTATTTTATACTTAAAAGAAGATAAATAAATTGGAGATTTGTCATATCTATCTAGACTTAGACACGTGTCATAATAACATGCTATTTCAGAAGGGCACATAATCATCTTTTCGACTTCATTCGAGTGTATTGATAACTAGTCATCCCGAATCCCGTAGCCTTGGTATGGGACTTACACTATCCACTACCTCTCCGAGGACATATACTATTCATCTCTTCCGTTAATGGAAATCATTAGCTAAATAGTTTGACTGTTAAATAGAAGCCAGCAAAAATTATCACGTGACAGTATATTGACGTGTCTGCTTAGCAAAATTAATTTTTTTTAAATAATTAAAATGTGCATATGTAAAATGAATTTAAATAACCTTATGTCTAAATTCATTTTGGATGAGTGTGAAACTAAAAAAAAATCAAAAGTTATAAAAAAAATATATTAAAAAATATAATAAAATTCTAATATATATTCCAAATGTATAAAAACTCAAAAAAATAATTATTTATTAAAAGTATATAAAAAATCATATTGGATATACATATGCTGAACTGATTGAATTATTTCCTTCAAATTAGTTGCATGTAATGACGGTTGGTGTTGAGAATCAAAACTAAGCAATTACAGCAAAATCTTAAGCTTTAAGCTACAGTGGCTTGCTGAACAAACAAGAAAATCAATCTAGAAGAACAAGAATAGATTGCTTAGCTTAAACTAGAAAATGAGGAGAAAATTTGTTGAATGATTCATCATCATATATGAAAAAGAACAAAACATTACATATAACAAGTAATTAACTTGTCAAAAGGAAGAAAGTGTCACCTAAACACACCTAACTCCACTAACAATGTCTTGAAACTTATAAAATATTGCTTGAACACTTGGTTAAGCTGATTTATCAAATATATCAGCACCAAATTACAACAAATTCATTACAAACTTAGTTCAATTCTAACTAAGCAAAAAAAATCATCAAAACAACAAAATGACAACTGTATGGGCTTCAGCTGCTAACTACATGGCTCGATCCCAAGGGCTGCATGTAAGTCAATTTCTAACACTCCTCCTTGGCTTCCATGCTACAAACACCCAATCTAGCTCTCAAATTCTTTAACCTTGTCACACCAAGAGCCTTTGTCAACATATTAGCCAACTGGTCTTCTGAACTGTAATGAACCAGTTTGATTTCTTGAGATTGTTCCATTTCTTTAACAAAATGTCTTAAAATGTTTTGTTTTCCCATGAAACACTGGGTTCTTTGCAATTGCAACAGCAGATTGATTATCACTTCTGATCTCTGTTGCTTCTCTTTGGTGTGAATTCAAATCTGCCATGATCTTCCTTAACTAAATTGTTTGGTTAATAGCTCTTGTAGCTGCTACATATTCTGCTTCAGCTATTGATTGAGCTACAATAGACTGTTTCTTTGAGGTCCAATAAAAAACAGCTGAACCAAGGTAAATAGATACCTTGAGGTGCTTTTCATGTCATCTATCGATCCTGCCCAGTCACTGTCAGCAAAACCAAGAAACTTCATGCTGTCAACTTTGGTGAACATAACTCCAAAGCACAGAGTTCCCTTAATGTACCTCAGTACTCTCTTTGCAGCTTGAAAATTATTCATGTTGCGGCAATGCACGAACCTAGATAGGAAACTGACTGCAAAAAATATGTCTGGCCTTGTGGCTATTAAATAGAGCGAACATCCCACTAAGCTCCTATAGGTTGATTCATTCACTTTCTCGAAATCATCTTGGCTTGACATTTTTTTTTCAACAGCAATTGGAGTGCTAGTTGCCTTGCAATTTTGCATGGAAAATTTGTTCAGAATTTTCAAGGCAAAACCCTTTTGGCTTAAAAAAATTCCTTGCTAAGTCTGAGACACTTCCATCCCAAGGAAATAGGACATGTCACCCAAATCTGACATTTCAAACATGCTCTCCATCTTGCCTTTAAAATCAGTCTACATAGCATTGTTTTCTCCTATCACCAGCAAGTCGTCTACATACAAGGAGACTATGAGTAATGTTTCATCACCTTTCTTCTTCACATACAGTGTTGGCTCACTAATGCTTCTCTCGAACCCCAAGCTTGCTAGGTAGGTGTCAATTCTGTCATACCAAGCCCTTAGTGCCTATTTTAAGCCATACAAGGCTTTTCTTAGCTTGTAAACTTTGTCTTATTCACCAACAACTTTAAAACCCTCTGGCTATTCAACATATATCTCCTCATCAAGAAAGCCATTTAGGAAGGAAAATTTTACATCAAGTTTATGTATTTTCCACTGCCTTTGAGCAGCCAATGCAACTAGTAGTCTGATTATATCAAGCTTTGCCACTAGCGCAAATGTTTCAAGGAAATTGATCCCATATTTATGACTAAACCCCTTCACTACTAATCTTGCCTTCAGCTTGTTCAAAGTTCAATTAGCATTGTGCTTGGCTCGAAACACCCATTTTACTCTTATGACCTTCTTGTGAACTACTCTTGCAACTAACTCCCAGGTCTGGTTTTTGTGAATCATGTTCATTTCATCAAGCATGGCTTGCCTCCAACCTTCTTGAGCTTGATCTTCTTCAAGAAAGGTTGGTTAAACTGTAGCCACACCTACCCTCTCATATATTTCACTTAGTGGTTTGGTTCCCCTAATAGGCTCATGATCAATGTCCATCTCAGGATCATTTTGATCAACTTCAGTTGCTCTGTTACCAAGTCTTCAGCAGTACATTCTAGTTCATTTTATCCCAATTCCAACTTGATCTCTCATTAAACACAACATCTTTACTCATAAAGACTTTGTAAGTTATAGGATCCAAAATCCTACAACCCTTCTTGACACTACTATAGCCTACTAGAATGCCAGGCTAAGCCTTCTTTGCCAATTTGTCCCTCTTGACTGCAGGAATGTGTGCATAACATATGCAACCAATGACCTTTAGGTGAGCAACTGAGGGCTTGAACCCAAACCAGGCTTCAAATGGTGTTTTTTCAAGTAATGCTTTAGTTGGTAGCCTGTTTTAAAGGTATATTTGCAGTATTAACTGCCTCAACCCAAAAACTTTTAGGAAAATTCTTTTCAAACATCAAATATCTGGCCATATCTATCAGAGTTTGATTTTTTCTCTAACTAACATTATTTTGTTGAGGTGCATAGGTGTTGGTGAGTTGGTGTTCAATGCTTGATTCCTCACAAAAGGTCTGAAACATTAATGAGGTATACTCTATCCCATTGTTTAACCTTAGTGTCTTAAGCTTGCAACTTGACTGAGTTTCAGCTACACTCTTGAACTTCAAAAACACTGAAGCCACTTTTGATTTACACTTGAGAAAATAGCCTCAATAGAATCTTGAGTAGTCATCAATGAAAAGGATGAAGTACCTGCTGCCATTCAAAGATTCAGTCTTCATAGGGCCACACACATCAGTATGAACCAGTTGTAATTTTTTAGAGGCCCTCTAGGCCTTATTAGCAGGAAATGGTAGTCTAGCTTACTTTCTTAGCTGACACACTTCACAAACATCTTATTTTTCAATTGTTTTTGTGAAATTTTCAACTAAGTCTTCTTTAGACAACTAAAGTGGAGACTTATAGTTGACATGGCCCAACCTTTTGTGCTATAGTACGGATTTATCTAATACAGTCATGTAGGCACTAACTGAATTCTTGTTCCAATCAACAATAAAGCTTCTGTCAGTCATGGTTACTGACATGAGCTTAGATCCTCTTGGATCACTAATCAAGCACTCTTTGCCTTTGAATACAATAGAGTATCCCTTTTCAAGCAACTGAGTAATACTTAGCAGATTTTTATCAATTTCAGGTACTAATAAAACATTAGAAACAAGTTTGGTACCTGAAGGAGTGTCAATCAACACATCTCCCTTGTCTTCTACTTTAATGTAATGTCCATTACCCACTTTTACTCTTTTGTTGAAGCTTCTATCAATGCTCTTGAAAATAGCAGCATCAAGTGTCATGTGGTTTGTGCAGCCACTGTCAATCAACCACCCTTTTGTGGTTTTTCTTTTGGTAGCTGAGCAGGAGACAGCAAATACTTGTTCTTCTTGACCACAACTCTCTTCTGCCACTTGAGCTTTTGTTTTAAGCTGTTAAGATTGATGTTGCTTTTGTTGGCTTTTGTTCTTGCACACCTTCTTAACATAGCCTATATGTTTGCAAACCTTGCACTGCACATCAGGTCTGTACTAGTAGTTTACTTCTAGATGGCTAACCCTTTTTACAGTATGAGCAAGGTGGATATCTTCTTCTTGCTCCATCTCTTCTAGGCTTGTCTGACCATGTTTGCTTCCCTTTATTGCTAAGGGAGCTCGAGGTTGGTCTGTTCTTGGCTTGAAATGTACCTTCTTGATGCTCCTCATGTCTGCTAGCTCTTCTTTGTTCCTGGCATAAAGTGCATTGATTAGCTTAGTCAAAGAGATGCTTAACAGATCTCTTGAATCTTCTAAGGAAGAGATTTTGGCTTTATATCTCTCAGGTAAGGTTGAAATAACCTTCTCAACTATTCTGGCTTCACTGAATTGGTCCCCAAGGAGTCTGATGCTGTTCACAACAATTATGATCCTGTTTGAATATTAATTAACTATCCCTTACTCCTTCATCTTTAGGTTTTCAAAATCCCTTCTTAAGTTTAAAAGTTGTTGTTGTCTTATTTTTTCAGTTCCTTGAAACTCTTCTTTAAGCTTGTCTTAAGCCTGTTTTAGAGTCTCACAAGACATGATCTTTGTGAAAATCAAGTCTGACACATTGTTTTGGATGCAAGACATTTCCTTGTACCTCTTAGCTCTGTTATTAAAGTGCTGCCTAATCCAAGCTACTGTGGAGTTAGCTCTCAAGGGTGGTGGTTTCAACATTAGCATTGACAACCTCCCACAAGTTAAATTCTTATAGGTAGGTTTTCATTTTCACTATCCAAATATGGTAACCTTCACCATTGAATACTGGTGGTGGTGCTAGAGAGAAACCTGATGAAGGCATTATTTTTTAGAGTAGAAAAGAGAAAGGTCATCTAAGAAATTAGCTCTCGATACTAACTGTTGGAGTTGAGAATCAAAACTAAGCAATTACAGCAATGTTTTAAGCTTTAAGCTATAATGACTTGTTGAACAAACAAGAAAATCGAGCTAGAAGAACAAGAACAGATTGCTTAGCTTAAACTAGAAAAACAATGAGAAAATTTGTTGAATGATTCATCATCATATATGAAAAAGAACAAAACATTACATATAACAAGTAATTAACTTGTCAAAAGGAAGAAAGTGTCACCTAAACACACCTAACTCCACTAACAATGTCTTAAAACTTATAAAACATTGCTTGCACACTTAGTTAAGTTGATTTATCAAATCTATCAGCACCAAATTACAACAAATTCATTACAAAATTAGTTCAATTGTAACTAAGTAACAAAACATCATCAAAACAACAAAATGACAGCTGCATGTGTTTCAGCTACTAACTGTATGGCTCGATTCCAAAGGCTGCATGTAAGCCAACTTCTAACAATGACGAACCAAGAAACGGTGGATGCTATTAGGAATGATGCTCCGTCCACAAAAAAAGCTTCTTTTAAGAGGAATAGTAGGGATGACATTTCCTACATTGTTGTAATTTTAGTGTGGCATTGGCCATTTGACCTGCTTTCATTTAATAAAAATGACACTTTTCAAATAAAGTGCAAGAACCCTTTGTTATCCATATTTTTTCATATCAAAATCTTTCTCGTACATAAGCAAAAATGTACTAAAGCTATTTAAATGAACTAAAAGAAGATTCAAATTGTAACCTACAGATTGTTGTGCTTTGCTCAATGTTACATTATATGTACATCATTTATACAATAGAAAACTCCATAGATAAAAGGGTTATCGGTATAGAAAGCACAGATTCCACTATAAGCCATTGTTAATAAATTGTCCATTATAGTATTGTAAATACAACATAGTGCAAGGCTTTAGCCATAAGATGATAGAAGAGAGGGAGCATGCTGATGGTTACAGACTTTGGTGTTTAAGCTCCTTATCTGATATGGGAACGTTTAAAATGATTTAGGTGCTCAGTATCAATTTGAGGAAAATGATATAGCTTCTGTTCCAATTTGGGTTAAGCTATTTGTTTTACTTAATATATTTAATATTTGGGTTAATATACCATTTGATACTTAAGTTTAACTTCAATATTCAACTTGGTACTTAGACCAAATGATATCATATGACCCAATGAATGTTTGACATGAGTGTTCTAGTAAAAAAAAATGACACTTAATTGAGATAACTAAAAACTTAAATACCAAATTAGACAAAAAAAAACCCTCAAGTATCACATTGAAAAGAACTTAAGTGTCAATATAAACATTAGAATCAAACTTAGATACCAAATTAAAAAAAAAGAAAAACTTAAATACTAAATTGTATGTTGAAAACAAACTCAGATACAAAATAATGCCTTGAGATGGCAAAAAAAATTATTTGTGGGGGCACGGATGGGCACGGAACGGCATTTGTTGAATGAGAAAAAAATTTTACGATGTTGTTTGAATCTACATGGCTTGCCCTACTCAAATATTCTGACATTTATTGGCCGACATAATGCCGTTCAATGCTCAACTCCATTTCCATTATATCTTGGAAAATATAAAGATTGAGCGACTAACTAGGGAAGTCTGAGACTAGAATGCTAAATTAGCTTCACAAAATATACAAACACTATCAAATTTTCCCTCCCCAAAATTCCTCCAATAACAAAGCAACCCTTCTCTTATCCTACATAATCCTTTTCGAGCTCTTAACTTCACATTTGCTGCCAGCACCCTATATAAAACGAGACCCTTTCTCTTCTTAATTTGTTTCTTTGCTGCTCTGTCTTTTAATCAATTTGTCCCTGCCTGTGAGCTTTCATATTGTTTGTCCTCGTCTAGGATTCATCTTTCGTCTTGGTCAAAGCTCCTTCGTACATACTCTTTCTTGTCTTCCACAACTTCACACATGTTGTTTCTTGAGTTGCATCCGGGCCTCGGACAAGCCCCGTTGAATCTCCTCGTTGTCAGGCGTTTCTTTTTGCAAGAACTCGTAGTCTTGTATTGAAGCTTCCCATTTCCCCAACTATTACATTATATCCAATGCAATATTATTGGATAGAGTTCAAGCTGTCAAGCTATACTAGAATTGAACATGTAAAATAAGTGGCAAATTGTTAATAGTCTAACCTTGGAATTACAGTCGGCTCTTCTTAGTCTAGCTTTGCTGTAACCAGGACGCACATTAAGGGCACGGGTGCAGTCCTCTACTGCGTTATCGTAGCGGCCAAGCTTGGAGAGGCAAGCTGCTCGGTTGCACAACAAGACAGAATTGTGCGGGTCATGATCAAGCCCCTCGCCATATGCAACACATGCCTCTGAGAACCTAGAGGCCTTGAAATGCTCATTGCCATTTGATCGAGCATCTGCCAGTGCTTTAGCTTTCCTCATTACAGTGTTTGCTTCTCTGTTATTAGAGTCAAGCCTAGCAGCTCGCTGAAGCGTCGCCAAGGAATCCTCAAATCTTCATACAATAATCACAGTGTCATTACAATGACTGAAAGAATATTTTTCTAGTATGACTTAAAAGTTACGAATGAGAGATTACTAACCTGCCGGCAGCGATGTCCACCTGAGCTCGAACAACAAGCACATTCGCGTTAGCAATAGGGCCAAAGTATTTAGTGCTGTCATCAACATTAAAATTTGGACCTTTCAATAAAACTTCATCGGCCTCTTGGTGTCTGTGAAGCTTTAGCATGGCCTCGGCTTTCAATGCATATATCTTGACATAAAGAAGAAAAAAAAGAGTTATTTATTGTAAACTGGCAGGCCAGAATACTAAAATTTTGATGGAATTTGAGGTGTTTTCTTTTAGGATTATGTTGATCGTGTATGCACCTGGGGAGCTGAATCTTCACCACCATTAATGGTTGAATCTGTTTCTTTTATCAGGTTTTTCCAATCTCGTTGTATTTTAGCTTCGGTACATTTGTTTAAATGTGACTGAAGTGTTTTAGCTTTAGTAATGTCATTAGGGTCAGCCTCAGGGCCTACTTGGTTGTAATGATATATTGCCTTCTCCACCTCTCCTAACCTGAGATTTAAGTTTGCTAGACGATGGTGAGCTCTGTGATAATGAGGTTCGATTCGAATGGCTTCTATGCACTCAAAAACTGCCTCTAGAATCCTGCCTAAAGCTGTTAAGGCTGCACTTTTATTGCTTCGGTAGGAAGCCTTGTTTGGATCAATGGCGATGGCTGCTTCATACAAAGCCAATGCTTCCACAAAATTCCCATTCTTATAATCTTCGTTGCCCATGATCTTCAATGTTTCAGGGTCCATTCTCGTAGAAAGAGCTCTGCATAGAGAAGCTGGCTGTCGTTCTGCACGCTTCTCCTTGTCATGTTTCTTCACCACATGTCCTTTCACACCGTTGGGATATTTCCCGTTCGGCGTCGAGTGCTCTGTTTCAGTCTTGGGAACGTTATACGAAGTCATGTTTCCTCCTCCTCCTCTTCCTCCACCAGGTTGTCTCAAGTTGCCTAAACTACCGTGAAGCATCATGTTGCTGGACGAGGCTCGTATTAGGTTGTTGTTTCCTTTTGTTTTTTGATGATCCACAATTATGCTTTCAAGCTCACCGGATATACTAATACTTTCTTTAGGCAGCTTTCTAGCTGGGTTCATAGACGCTTGGTTATGTTTTATTTTGGTTTCTTCTTCAAGAGGTTTCGGGAGCTGGTTTTGTTGATATACCGCAGCGGGCTTAATATGATTTGGAGGCTGTTTCGTGCATGGTTTTGGAATTGCTTCTGGTCCATTCACCGAAGAGTCAAGAAAGGAAGGCTCATCGGAACCACTTGGCCCCTTCTTTGTATTCGAGCTTGTGCTTATAACTTCGTTGTTTTTGACTGTCAATGAATCTACCGTAGCAGACCTTTTATTACGCTTCCGAAAAACAGCATTCAATATCCCACAACCCAATTTCTTTTCCTGTGAATGCTCCCCCATATTTTGCTACTCAGCTCGATGTTTAGGACGCATGGGAAGGTTGAATATGGATCAAATTAGTTCCACGACATGAAATTCATGCCAAGAGACAAATTTCTCTTTGTTTAACCCTCTCCTTTTAGGAAAAAGGTTGCTGTAATGATATACAGATGTGGTGTTTTATTAAAATAGCAAGTTGGCTTTGATTGTTGAAACCAAATTTGTTCCCTTTCTCCTTGGTTTTTCTTTGGTTTAAGTTATCTTGTTTGATGTAAATAGGCAAAGCCGGAGACCAGGTCTGTGTAAATGAGGATCTCAAAAATTTTAGAAAGAAGATAATTAGGGGTTTGTTTTCTTTATTTTCACTGAACAAAAATTCGCTATGTCCCTCTTTGTGGCCCACCAATATAAAATTGACATGTGGATAAAAATTATTAATAAAATTTCCATTGACGCTGTTTTTTTTTTTCTTTGACATCCCATTGACATTGTTTGGTACAAGTAACCCAGGTACTTCATCAATCGAAAAAGAAAATTCTTTTGTAGTTAAAGATCCCCCCTCAATCGTCAAAAAGCACAAGTCTAATCATCTCAAGCATCCATTAGAGTGATTTGGAGAAGCAAAATTGTCATTAGAACTAAGTTCCAGTATCTAGTTTTAAACAGTGGTTAACACACAATGAGATATGTGATTCAAAGGAAAGCGATCAATATGGCCAACAAATAATAAAATTAACATTGCCATTAGCAAACAAGACAATTTACAGTCCTTTATAAGAAACTGTAAAAAAAATTCTTATGAAGCTAAAAATTTCTTATCACCCAAAACCCAAAAGAGATGAGGAATTTTTATCTTGTTTTCCTAAAAGTCGATATGGGAGAAATAAGATTTTAAGTTTTAAAATACTTGGAAGCAAAAGGTATGACTGCATTTAATGGAAAGAGAATATAGCGATTTAAAATAGAAACAACATAACTTTAGCTAAAGTATTAAAAAGCTTCTCGAAAATAATTCAAAAATTAATTGGGTTGTTAGTTGGAAATATCCATATATAATGGGACAAAATCTACATTTAAAAGGGTAAATAAATCAAATTGATTAGAATCAAATAAAATCAAGATATTATTTTTAAATCAATTTTTGTATATATCCACAGGCTCATACCAGTCTGGACATTTCGCGTCGCTCACGTCGTGCGAGTGCGCCACAACCCCGACGGGTTTGAACCTGCACCCCCTGCGCACGATACAAGATTCCAAGCTTAGTCATCCAATCACCTTTTAAGTGGGTTCTTATGTATATACACATCTCACACTTGGTCTTTAACCAATGTGGGATCTAAGTTTTTCTTTTCCTCAACAAATATTCACAAATAGCTTACTTTGAATATCAATTTCTCATTCATCACATCAACCATTTTGAGCATATGATATACCGTTATAAATGTCTCATGGAGTAGAATATGACACCATAATTTTATGATTCAACTCTCCACCTTTACCAATTGAGAATATGCCTTCAAGTTTCCATAAATTACAATTTTTCCAACAATCCCCCACATGAATGAAAATTAATAGTTTTATCGAAAAAAATATTGACTCGATGTGGTGATAGAATCTACGATCAATAGTTGCATAGGATAGGTAGGTATCCACACTTGAACCTTCCTTTGTGAAAGTATATTTACTTTACTAGCTAACTAGCAGACGTGATATCCTTGAATTGTTCTATCGTTTGTGTAAACGACGATATACTTCACACAACCACCTCTCTGGCTAGCTGTCAACACTAGTTCTGCAAGAGTTTGAGAGAACTATGCCCCAATAGTTTCCTCGAAGCGGCCTCATTTCACTCTCACATCGGTGACTTATGTTGTTCGACTCACCGAAACACACAATGGTCATTAAAAGCATTGTTTCCCCTATCCCATTTTTAGTCACTGATTACATCATAGGAACGAATTTGGGATAAGTACCCCCATAGTGACCTCACAAGGTCTATGCAATTAGGTTATCCCTTTGAACCTAGATATTGGGATCTCCAATCAACTAGGTAGGGTTATCCTTCACATAGCGCCTTTTATTTTCATGGGCTTTAGTCTCATTTCTTTCGATGCTTTATCAACATGATCTCGATCTAAGCCTTTAGTTAGCGAATCTGCAATGTTATCTTTTGATTTTACAAAATCAATAGAGATAACTCCGTTTGAGATCAATAATTTAACAGTATTGTGTCAACGACACATATGTCTCGACTTACCATTATACGTTACGCTAGCAAGACACCCCCGACAATGAAGGTAATAAACTATTTATTCCCTCCTCTCATTTGAACAAACTTTAGGTCACAAACATTGCTATGTATTAGATCAAGTGGTTTTCGACCTTGTTAATTTTGCCTCAACACATATTTCACATTTATAATTATAATTATTGTGAAATGAAAGAATGTGCTCTAAGTTAATTAATCTACATAAAGTGTCATAATTAACATGTTCGAGCCTACTATGCCATAAATTAAATAACTTAAGCATAGAAACCTAAAAAGAAGCAATATTCTTATTCATAGTTTTGCCTTTACAGAGATTGCATTTAGTTTAATACATATCCCCTTCCCACAAACATTCCTCCTTTAGTAAGAAACATTCTCATTCATAGTTCTTACGTATGTTAGGCACATAAGTCCATATCGGACACTTCCTTAGAAATTTCTTCCACAGCATTGGCCTCGTTAGCTCTAACTTTCTTTGAGATCCTATAGTTAGATGACTTTTCCCCTATCTTATTACAATTGAAGCATTTTCCTTAAAATTTTTTCTTCTTGGAAACGCCACCTTTTTATCCAAGTTTAGACCCATTCTGATTTTGTTTTCCCTTCTTGAAGTCTTTCTTGACTTTTATGACGTTTGCCCTAACACCATTGTCATTTGTTGCTTTGTTGAGCCTTTTTCTGTACCTCTATTGTCTTCTTTAATCTAAAGTTTGACAATTAAATCTTCCACTGACATTTCCTTTCTATTGTGCTTTAGGTAACTCTTAAAGTCATTCCAAGCAGGAGGCAACTTCTCAATAATGGCAGCCACTTGGAAGGATTCATTTATTATCATCCCTTCAGTAAGAATTCCTTGAATGATCAGTTGAAGTTCCTACACTTGATTCACAACTAATTTAGAATCAATCATTACAAAATTCAAGAATTTAGCAACTAAAAACTTTTTTAGCTCCAGCATCTTCGACTTTGTATTTATGGTCCAATGATGTCCATAATTCCTTAGTTATTTTCTTAACACTATACACTTCATACAGTACATCCGACAATTCATTTAGGATGTAGTTTCAACACAGGAAATCAACATGTTTCCAAGCTTCAACAGCAGTGAAAGCGGTACTTCATCTACCTCGCCCTCTTTAATAGTAGGTGTAACGCCCAAAATTTTAAGTTTTGTATGTGTTGGGTTTTGTCATTAAATGTGTTTAGTTTGGGTAGATAAGAGCTTGGTAAATTTGCTTAAGGTCCGGGGTTCTAGTCTTCTTAAGTGTAAGGGGTATTTTGTTTTGTTTTATTAAGGTTGTGGAAGACTTTAAATTTAATTTAAACTTTTCAGTAGTTATCTAGTTAGTTGTGGGGTGAGGTTAGTGCCTCTTTTCAAGGGGAAAGAGTGTGGGTGGTTATTGTTTTTTTTTTAAAAAAAATTAGCAAGTCTTCTTTACGTTTCTTTTTTTTTGTTCTTTCTCTCCATTCTTTATTTTTCTTCTCTGTTTCCTGGCAGCCTTTGTTTTTTTCATTTCTTGTTAAAATATTACCATCCATTTACAACTTCGTTGCTTCGATTCTTTGCTGATTTACTTTGGTTTGGGTGTTGAGAGTAGTCGTCATCTTTCGTTAGATTTTTTTTTTCGTTTTAGGAATTGTAGTAAATTGGGGGTTTTAGTTTTCTTTAGAATGGAAGGGTCTATTAACTTTGTTATTCATTCTAATGCTCGATTAGGGGAGAACTGTGAGTCGAGTGGTGTTGTTTCAGTGGATTAAGCATTGTGCAGTTGCTGGTCATTGACGTTAAGTTTGCAAATACTTTGGATGCTATTGTGAGGCTATGTTCTTGGATAATTCTTTTGAGTTTCATAAATTTTTACTGAAATTTGGCATTGGAATGTTGATTTTAGGTGTTGGGATTGTCATGGTTGCATTCCTAGTAAAAATCGAACTAGGTGTGTAACGAGAAACTCGAAAAATAGTGATCGGTGAAAGCCAAAATTGGGGCCTGTCAATGTCACACGTTTGTGTGCCAGGCTGTGTGGTAGACACACGGCCCACGCCATTTTTTGCCATATGGGCCACACTGGCATGTGTAGTCCACACGGGCTAGGCCATTTTGGGCATGTGGGCCCACACGGACATATAGGCCCAAATTTCATAATTTTTCTCTAGGGTTGTACATGTCGCCTCGATCGACTGTGGGCTTTCCGTAGGGTTGGTATGTATGGTATAAGCCTTAAAGCATGAAATCTGTCACTCTGTTAGATTGAAAATGATGAAAATAATGTATACATGAGTATTGTGTAAAATGATATGTATGATCTATTTTGCTATGTATGAGCATGTTTAGCATTTGTTATACAAGCATGCATGTGATATACGTTCTGGTATTTGTTATTCTATTTTATCTGATGATCTATCTGTATCTGGCTATAGGCAGGTTATGTATTATGAGGAGGAAGTATTCTATGTAAGGTGATATTTCGCCAATATACTGGCGGCAATGTCACGATTATTCTGAAAAGTATCATATAGACATTATATGATGTGTAGAGTTGGGTGGGTCTTTTATACCCCACATGGTGTGTTGGGATGGTCGAAGTTTGTATGTAGAGGATTGGGGTAGGACTATGCATATCTATATCTGTACGTTTCTGTTATAAATATGATTCTATAAAAAAGTTGTCTATATCTATTCAATCATGTAATTGAATCTAGATTTCTATTTCTATTGAGTTATACACTAAGTTTTAAAACTCACATTCTATTTGTCTAATAATTTCAGGTGGCTGTCAAACTTAGGGGGTCGGTGCGACGGAAGCTCGGGTGTAAGTTGTAACAACCTATTTTTCAATGGTGTTAAAAATAGTGGTTTCGGGGCCACCAAATCTGACGAATAAGTTTGTAAATATTATTATTTAATATTTACGAGTCAAATGTGACTTTGAAAAGGTTTTTGGTGATAATTTATGTTATTTAAACTATTTATTAAGTTCGAGTGGTAAGGTCTTAAGGTCAAGCGGTTTTAGAAAATGAGGTATGGAACCTCGTTTCTTAAATCGAGCCATAAATATTTTTATAAATATTTACGGAGTGCCATTAAGGTGGTAGTAAATTTTCGTTGAAAAATTTTAACGTTTGGATAATTAATAAATTTAAAAGGACTAAATTTTAAATGGTGCAAAATGTATTAAATATAACGTTTTAGTGATTTAATGGCTTGATTATTAAATTAGAAAGGACCAATGTAATAAATAGTCCATATTATTGACATTGGATGGCACTGTGTATTAAAATTATAAAATATTATCTGATTTAATGGAAAAAGTGTAGATTTTATGAAATTAAAACAAAATTAAAAGAAAAAAAAAGCCATTTCTCCTTCATCTTTTCATTTCACCATGCCAAAACACCAGGAGAATTCAACTTGGGAGGTTCTACCATTTTTTATTCTTGCATGTAAGCTCATTTTGATTTTGTTTCTTGTAATTTTTATGTTTTTGAGATTATTGCAACTAGGTCCAATTAGCTCGTACCTTCGTTTTTGAAACTGTTAAAGATTGTGAATTTTTCCATTGATGAATCTATGTGATTTTAGAAGTTAAATGATGAATTTGAAATGTTGGTTGATATATAAAAGTATTTTGTTAAGTGATTTTGATGAATTTTTCGATTAGGGACTAAATTGTTGAAAGAGTAAAAGTACAAGGTTTTGATATGAAATTGTTGCAATTTCATAAAAATGTAAAAAATGACTAAATTGCATAAAAAACATATTTTTACTGTCTAAATTAATAGATTGAATGAAATTATTAATTTAGATCAAGATCGGGTGGAAAATCGAGGAGAATGGAAAATTACCAAAATATCTCTATACTTTGACATTTCTATAATTTTGTCAGGTAAGTTTGTTATACGATTATTATTAATTTTATTGAATATTTAAAACTATTTCATTATTGGTTAAATCCTTAATGGCATTTAGCTATGTTTTAAGAAATAGAAACGTAACGTTATTCGGGCTCTGTGCCTAGTAGGCTTCGTGCCGGTGTATTATATCAGGCTTTGTGCCTAGCAGGCTTTGTGCTAGTGTGTTATATCAAGCTTCGAGGCTGACAGTCTTCGTGCCAATGTATTGTATTAGGTAAATTGTACTGAAAATATTATTTCCGTTATTCGATGTTATTTCATTTGATTCAACGGGCATGAATATTACAAGGATATGGTAATTGTTCTATATGAACCAAGACTTGTATGTATGAATGACTTTGAATTGGTGAGTTACATGAAAAATATGTTATGTTGATATGGATGATAAATCCAATTGAATTATGCTCAAGTATAGTGGTTATTCATGTTAAATTCATATGAATTATGCTTAAATGAACTAACATGTCTTATTAATGTGCAAAGTTGTCGGTTGGATTGTATGATGTTTTATTTTGAAGTTATGCATTGAAAAGGTAAGCTTTCACTTGACCTTATGCATATGTTTATGGAAAGGTTAAATGATTCAAATGAAATTTGCATATGGAAATGGATCTTCATATGTTCAATTCAAGTGATATATGTATGTGTGCACTAACTTGTGCATTGATGATATTTAGGCTTGTAGTAAGCTTATATTCATGGTTGATTTTTATGTCTATGCTTGGTAATATGCAAATGGAACAATTAAGAAAAGGATGTTAAACGGGAAGTTCAATACTGGAATATAGTATGATGATAATAAAGAATTGATAAGTTAAATAATGTATTTGTATGTGAGCAAACTATTTATGCTATGGATGAATCTACCTATTTCATGGATAAATACACTGAATTAGAAATTGACAATGTTGTTTAGGCTTATGATAAGCATTGAGAACGAAATGGAAAGTAAGTAAATTGAAAGGTATATAATCTTATAAAAAGGTTGATGATTATATAGACTTATGGACATTATGATATTGGTATAGGTTTATGTTTATTCAATAAAGTTTATTATTTAGATGAAATATTATGCTTAAAGTTTATATGAGCTTACTAACCATTCATTGCTTATGTGGTTATTTTTCTCTTACTTTATAGATTATCGGAAGCTGGATCAAGTTGGAAGCTAGTTGAAGATCCATCACACTATCCATTGATTTTATCGGTAGATTTTGATGTTTTGGTCGTGGTTATAATGAGATGTATAGGTCGACTTATGTCTAATGTTTAGTTAATGATTTCAGTATGTAACGTTGCTTTGAATTTGTGAAACTTATGATATTTGATGCCTTGATGGTTGGTGTGCTTTTGGCACTTTGATGTTTAAAGTTTGATATTTTGGCATGTTGGTACTTAAAGGTTGGAAGTTGGAATGGTATATAAACTGCATTCTATGAAATGTTGTTTTGAGATGCTTGAATGCGATCATTGAGGTATGGAAATTGATAGTGAACATTGAGTTAATAAATGGCTAGTTTGGTGTGTTTGGATGTGTTGACATATGGTCAAGTTTGCTAAGGTAGTAATGATAGGTGTTAAGTAGTCAAATTGGTGTTTTTTGAGTATGATATTAGTATGTGAACATTGTGGTAAATGTTGGCATAAAATTAGTTATAAAGGTTAGTTTATTTGTGGTTAAACTTAGCAATTGTATAATCATGTTTGATTGTTGTGATTGAGGTGCCTTTTGGGCATATTGGTTGAATGATTAAATACTATGATGATCTAGCTTGTATGCATGTGTTAGGTACATTATGAATGTTTGAATATAGGTGCAAATGACTTGTAAGGGTGTGCTTGAATTGGGTGAAAGGAATAACTTGAATTTGTCCTATTTATTGTCCACATGGCCTAAAACGAGTGTTTGTCTTAGCCGTCTGTGACACATGGCCACGTAACACGGGCATGTGTCCCTTGTTTGGTTTTTAAAGGTTTCATTTTGAGAGTTACATGGCCTGGCACATGGGCATGTGACCCAAGTCAGAGACTTAGACGGGCACGGACACGGGTTGGGACACGGCCGTGCGTCCCTACTTTGAATGCCCACACTGCCTTAGACACAGACATGTGTCTCAGCCGTGTGAGTCACACGATCGTGTGACCCTTGTGGTATGAATTTTTCCATCTTCTTCTATAAAGTTTTAAATGTTTTCGATTTAGTCCCAAATCATTTCTAAAGTGCTTCTAAGGCTTCGAGGGCTCGAAAAAGGGACGTTATGCATGTGTTGGAATGAAATATAGTGTGTTTTATAAATGGTTGTAATTGAATATTTTAAGTTAAAATTTTTTGGTAATGCTTAGTAACCTTATTTCGACGACAGCTACGGGTTAAGGGTGTTACATTTAGTGGTATTAGAGCTACGATTTAGTTGATTCTCAGACTGAACGTAGCATGTTTGAAGTCTAGAAATACATGTCATTATATAACCTGTGATAGTGTGATATCTCCAAACTCTAGTGAGATTTGTTTCATTTTTAGACAGAAATGTTTTCCAACCGAGCTAATTCCAATAATGTTGGAAGCGATATTCATGTGTATAAGTAAAAAGGTTCTTATGATGAGTCAGAACTCATAAAGCTATGAAGAAATGCTTATAATGATTATGTTAATGATGAATGTTATGCTATGTGTATATATATGATAGTGAAATTTAGAGGCTTTACAATCTCCACATCCTCACCCTTAAAATCTTATGCAACGGAAGTTAGAAGGCTTATGATGATTAAGTCGGCAAAAGTGACGCTATAAAATTCAATGATTGAATTAGTAATGATGTGGTCAAAGCCTAGAATTCGTTAGCAAGTAAAGACGGTTCTAGAAGAGATATTATATATTTTTTAAAGATCATTCGAGATACACAATGTCGCTATTAAAGACGAAGTTAATAATAGGAAATCGACTTATTCAAGTATGGTAAAGAACGGGTTAATCGAGATTTCTTATGAATTGATTTCCTTAGTGTAACATGATAATGTAAGATCATCGATGACTTTAGTAGTTAGTGGGATAGTGTTTGACCTGCAAATATATCTGAATGTAGCTGTTATGGTCGAGTATATTACGACGATCTCTTCTGGGTATTCTATATGTTCATTTTTCTCCGAGGTATATATAATTTTTCATCTTCAAAGGGGATTTTTATCATAAAAGAATGCTAGCTAACCATAATGTTAGACGGAAGTATTGCTAGTCTAGTTGATTTATGATTGTTATTACTCTATCTTTTTTAGCATTCTATTCTATTATGTCAGTAGAAGATTCAACGATAAGACTCATATGATGTTATTTTATTTCTTCTACTGGTTGATGCTCTGAATTATATATAATCAATTATATTGACTTCGTCATAACTGATTTTATCTGGGGTATCATCATCTCTTTATAATTTAATATGGGTTGTGTTCTTGGAAATTCAGTAGAGCTTTATATCTAAGATTTCATTATTTTGGCTTTCTTATCGTTCTTATAGTTTATTCTATTAAATGTGGTTCATCTATAAAGGATATATACATATTGACTTGAGATAATTATATCTATTACGATTATGATTTCTGGTTCGATCATGGGAGCATAGTTATATAGATCTTAGGTTTTTAGAGGTTGTGCTCCTATACTAGTTGTTACTGGAACTACCTTCAATTTTCCTCTTTTATTTCAGGGTACACTATTGATGTTAAGTTATTGTTCTATGTATACGGTTGAAACATCAGTCTTATTATAGTACAATGGTTTTAATTCATCTGATGGTTGTGGCTCTGGTATGGTTCAAAGCTTTGATGTTAATAATTGAAATAGTTTTATTGTATATCCAATTTCTAGCTTGAGTGAAGAGTTAGGCATCGAAAAAAGTATAAATGTAGAAGATCGAACTTAACCTTGCATCTTGGTTCTCATTATTCAGGTAATCTTAGATTATGCCAATGAGTCAAAATGGGATGTTATATTTCGTTTGAGTTAATACAGTTTGTGGTGATCTTTGATTAGTATTCCAAGGGAATTATGATAGATTGTATGTCTGAGTTATCTTGACAACAACAAGAAGGGATTATTCTGAAATATTATTATCCGATAGTTAAGATCGACTCATTTGTTTTAATCAGAATGGTTATTCATTTGAAAAGTAAATTGAGTCGTATACTTTTGAGTTTATCCTTAAGCTTGGAAATAAATTTTGTGCATTCATGGGTAAATTGATGAATAGTCAGAATAAGGGATTCATAGTCTAAAAGACATGATACAGAAATATATCTATCAGATCAGTTATAATCGAGAAATGTCATTATGGGTTAAAGTTGTCTCGGTAGTTGAAGTTGTCTCGCCTATGTTAAATGATATTGCTTGACATTTTCCATGTAAAGGGAAAAAAATCAGTTGAAAGTTACAGATGCAAACATGTCAGAATCATTAGTCAGAGTTTGATAATACGGGTTTGTCGATTACGTTTAGTCAGATGAACACTAGGAATTTCTCGGTAGTTATACTACTAATGATAAGTTATGATAAGAGAACACCATAGCTGTTAAGTGAAGTTTTCATATAGTATCAAGTTTTGATATGAATTTTGAAGCGAGTACTGAATCGAGGTAAGTTATAAATGATTTATCTGTGGATTACCATTAAGAAGATGATAGAAAGAATCGACTTGATGGCTTGTATCAAGTGAAAAATTTCGAGGACAAGATTTTCGTAAGGGGGAGAGTTGTAAAAACCCCCTTTTTAGTGGTTTCAGAAATAGTGGTTTTGAGGCCACCAAGTCAAACGAATAAGTTCATAAATATTATTATTTAATAGTTACGAATCAGATGTGACTTTGAAAAGGTTTTTTATTTGATAATTTATGTTATTTAAACTATTTATTAAGTTCGAGTGGTAAGACCTTAAGATCAAGTGGTTTTAGAAAATAAGGTATTGGAATCTTGTTTTTATAAACTGAGCTGTAAATATTTACAGAGTGTCATTAAGGTGGTATTAAATTTTTGTTGAAAAATTTTAACGTTTCGATAATTAATAAATTAAAAAGGACTAAATTGTAAATGGTGCAAAATGTAGTAAATATAGCATTTTAGTAATTTAATGGCTTGATTATTAAATTAGAAAGGACCAATGTAATAAATAGTCCTTAGTATTGACATTGGATGGCACTATGTATTAAAATTATAAAATATTATATGATTTAATGGCAAAATGGTAGATTTTATAAAATTAAAACAAAATTAAAAGAAGAAAAAGCCATTTCTTCTTCATCTTTTCATTTCACCGTCCCAAAACACCATGAGAACTCAACTTTGAAGGTTTTTTCATTTTTAATTCTTGCATGTAAGCCCATTTTGATTTCGTTCCTTGTAATTTTTTTATATTTTTTATATTGTTACCACTAGGTCCAGCTAGCTCGTACGTTTGTTTTTGAAACTATTAAAGATTGTGAATTTTTCCATTGATGAATCTATGTAATTTAGATGTTAAATGATGAATTTGAAATGTTGGTTGATATTTAAAAGTATTTTGTTAAGTGATTTTGATGAATTTTTTGATTAGGGACTAAATTATTGTAATAGTAAAAGTAAAAGGTTTTGATATGAAATTGTTGCAAAAATGGGCTGATATGGAGGCTATGAATATTTGGCTAGTGTGAAATTTCAATAAAAATGGTTAATTTGCATGTTTTAGGCTCAGGGACTAAATTGAGTAAAATTAAAACTTTAGGGGCAATTTTGTAAAAATATCAAAATGACTAAATTGTATAAAATACATTTTTTACTGTCTAAATTAATAGATTGAATGAAATTATTAATTTAGATCAAAATCGGGTGAAAAATCGAGGAGAATGAAAAATTACCAAAATGCCCTTGTACTTTGACATTTCTACAATTTTGCCAAGTAAGTTCGTTATATGATTATTATTAGTTGTATTGAATATTTCATACTATTTCATTATTGGTTAAATCTTAAATGTCATTTAGCAATGCTTTAAGAATTAGAAACGTGTTATTCGGGCTCTATGCGTAGTAGTATGACAGCCCTAATTTGGCCCTAGTCGGAAAGTGGTTTTGGGATCACAAAACCGAGTCATAGAAATAATTAGATGTTATATTTTGTGTTTAATATATGTGAAAGTGCATGCGTGAAAATTTCATGCTTTGATTTTGTCAATTGTATGTGAAAGTTATTAGAAAGGACTTATGTGTGAAACTTTAGAAATGTGATAGGTTAAATTGTAGTGGGAAAATAATGCATGGTGGAAAAAAATGTGGACTCGCATGTCAAATTCCCCACTTTAGAGGAAGTGGCTGGCCATGATGGTATGGGATACAAAATATATGCATTTTGTATTAATATTATAGTGACTACATGGTTTTATAATAGGAAATAAGTATTAAAAAAAAAGAAGAAGAAAATGGTGAAAAGAACAAGGTTGTCCATCCTTGTTCTTGATAGCCGAAAGTTAGAAAAAAAAAGGGGAGGAGAGAATTTTTTAGCTGGAATTTCTTTGTTCATTGGAAGGGTGAGGTGAGGGGATAGCTTATTGCATGTTTGCTTTAGGGGCTGATTTCCTTAAGAAACTTGCTAAGGGAAAGGGAGAATGTAGTAGGAAGAAAGGGAAGGAGCTTGCACAAGGCTAGGCTCCGAATGGGATTCGACTGGTACGTTGCTATTCTTTTGGCTGGTAAATGAAATGAAATAAAATTTGATGATTTTGGATTATTGAGTAAGTTGTTATAGCATGCAAACCCCATGCATGATTCTCGGTTTTCGGCTTGAGTTTATGAGGTGAATAGTTGGGTTGTTGATGACCAAAATCATGTGTTTTGTGGTGAGCAAATATGAATTTTTGTTGCTGCCTTAATGTCCAAAATTTTGGGTTTTTATATTGTTCAAACAAGAATTATAGCTGCTAATTTATTGTTCCAATGTAAGCAAATTTATGCTGTTCAAATATGAATTTCTATTGTTGTTTTATGACCTAAATTGATTATTTCCATGCTGTTGCCGTAAGGTACTTAAACCTTTACACTTTCGGTTTTATCTTTAAATTTACTAGCAAACATGATAAATTTCTGCATGAAGGAAATGGTTGTTGTTTCATGTTCTTTTGATGAAAAATGGAAGATAGATGAAGTTATAGGTATGTGATGATTGATTTGTGATATGCATGTTTAAATAACATGCATGCAGGGTATGTGTGAAAGAGTGATTTGGAAATAAATCTGCTTGGGACAGCAGCAGTAACGTGATTTTGGAAAATCATCATAAATTGTGGGAGATGAGTTAGAAGCATAATAAATTAGGTAATTAAATCTTAATTAGTCTAGTTTCTTATAAAAGAAACCGTGTAAGCAAAATAATTTCCGATAATGAGATATTTGAAGTGATGTGGGACAGGGACAGAATGACTTCTAGATCCTATGTTTTGTCTTTATAAAATCATGATAAATTGTACAAAAATGGTCATAAGATGAAATTTATATGCTTAGACTCCTTAATGAGTCTAGTTTAAAATGAAATAAATGAGAACATATTTTGAATTCTGTACAATGACAAATTTGATTCGTAGTGAGGGGTGGTCAGATTAGTCAAACAATGAAACAGGGGAAACTTTAAGAAAACTCTGGTATTGATTGGCCAAACCAAAAATTCTGAAAATTTTATGGATGGAAGATATATGAGTTGATTTGCAGGAAAAATTAATGAAACTTGATTTGGAGTTTCATAGCTCTAGTTATAAATGATTTAGTGACTGTTGCTCAGGAAGATAACTTGCAGTGAAATTTTGATTGTGGTAAACATTGACAAAAATTTGTTAATGAGTTGCTTATTGATTTCTTATAAGCTTACTATGATTAGTAGGTGTGAAATTCGAATATATTATATATATTATATTCTGAAAGTGATGCTCGAATAGTTGAATAATGACTAGTTTAAAATCTTTGAATTGAAGCTCAAGAGCATAGAGGGGCAAAATTTGGATAAGGGAAAAGAGAAAGTAATCGAATAGCCGTTGTAATCGTTCGACAACATTCAGGTAAGTTCTTAAGTGTTTAAGCTTGATTCCTTTTTATATGCCTAAGTGCTAAATTAATATGGTAAAGGGAATGTAAATTTTATTTAGTTAATGTGCCGAATATGTAATGATTTAAGGCTATAAGCCGATTATGGCTATTATGCCTAAGTTGAATTGGATTTGGAAATTTGATGCACTAAATGAGTGTTACAACGAATAAACTATGCCGTATATGTACTGG
Organism: Gossypium hirsutum; assembly: GCF_007990345.1. Classification (NCBI taxonomy): domain Eukaryota; kingdom Viridiplantae; phylum Streptophyta; class Magnoliopsida; order Malvales; family Malvaceae; genus Gossypium; species Gossypium hirsutum. Next base: position 46,222,088 of record NC_053434.1, read on the forward strand.
TAGAGATATCACGATTTGTGATTATTGAATATCTAAAGGAAACCATGATGTGTATAAAATTATTATATTTAGTTCGTTGTGGTAGCCGAAGGTGGCTTGGTACTAAGTGATTAAATGTGAACTTCGATGAGGTAAACTATTAAAAATGTGGTGCTATAAGACTATGGGCTAATACGATATGTGGATTCGTTCCGTATAGTAAATTATTCAGGTACGAACAACCTAATAAAGTACATGTGAATTAAATGAATTTGATGATTGATGTGAATCGAACGTATAAGAAATGGTTTCATGTTTATGTTCAACTATGAGACCCTGTGTTAAATCGACAATCGAATTCGTTCAAATACATTAAGTTGGTCAGGTATGCGATATGTACTTATGCATGTTAAATTGTTTGGAATTGAATTACGAATGTGAATTGAGAAGCATAGGTAAAAATTCCTATATGTGAGTAAGGGTAAAACCATTGTAAATTATCGATAAGGAAGGACTATGTGCGGAACCATCTTATAATTGCTAATTTGAAAGGTTGTGTACGAATCAGTGAGCAATATGAACACATTAGATGAATTGTGACCTTTTGGTGTTACTGGAATTAAGTTGTGCGATAAATAATTTATGTATATGACTTATAGTCGAATGGTCACTATGGGTTAAGTTTGAATGGTGAAATGGATGTGTGATATTTATGTATGACTTTTGAACTGAAATGTAAATGATGGTGTTCGTATGGAGCTTATATCCGAATGTAGAAAATGACTACTAATGTGATATACTGAATGAGATGTGTTAATATATGATTTAATATGCATGATATTGATGTGTATCCGGACTTAAAGACCCGCAGGCTATATGCTGGAATTATATCCGGGATAAATCCCGCAGGCCTAGTGCTGGTATTATATTCGGGCCTTCGTGCCTAGCAGGCTTTGTGCTGGTGATGTGTATTCGGGCCTTCGTGCCTAGCAAGCTTCGTGCCGGTGATGTTTATTCGGGCCTTCGTGCCTAGCAGGCTTCGTACCGGTGATGTGTATTCGGGCCTTTGAGCCTAGCATGCTATAATGCCAGTGAGATACTATTCGGGCTTTCGATATCGGGCCTCGAGCCTAACAGGTGAAATGCCGGTGAATGAATAAAAGTCTAAGGTTAAGGCACCTCGTATTAGATTGACAAATGAATACATTCAATACATTAAGTGAGCCAGGCACGCACTATGTACTCATATGTGAGTTCGATTTGAATGAAATCACAAGTGTATAATGTGATACATATGTGAATAAATGTTATAATTATATCGATGACCATTATACATTCGGTCAAGGTGTGAAAGTAAGTGAGAGCATTTGATTTATTTATGTTATATGAATTCAGATTAAATATTATAAGAATGTTGAATGTGCAGTATGTGCTTGTGTATATTCGGCCAAATGGTAATATATCTAGAAAATGGCCTTTTGAGAAATTGAATAATCGAAGTATAATTGCGTTTGCTTGTTTGCATTGCTTAAAACTTACTAAGCTTATGAAAGCTTACTCCGTTGTTACATTCCTTTGTTTTATAGATTGTTGTCTCCAGTTACTTGCTCGGGTTGGAGTTCGCCGGAGATATTATCACACTATCGAGCTCACGCTAATGGTGTAAGTAAATCCTAGTATTTCGAGTCTATGGCATGTATAGGGTTTTAATGTTTTGGACCTCGTAAGCCCATATATGGGACAGATCGTATGTGAAAAGAAAAATTTTAAACTGATTGAAATTTTTTGACGCGGTTTTTGTGTGATTGACTGAGTTTAAGTCGGGTAACACCTCGAACCCTGTTCCGGCGAGGGATACGGGAGAGGGGTGTTACATTTAGGCTTCGTGCCGATGTATTATATTAGGCTTTGTGCCTAGTAGGGTTTGTGCTGGTATATTATATCAAGCTTCGAGCCTAGTAGTCTTCATGCCAATGTATTGCATTAAGTAAGTTGCACTGAAAATATTATTTCCCTTATTCGATGTTATTTCATTTGATTCAACGGGTATGAATTTTACAAGGATATGGTAAGTGTTCTATATGAACTAAGACTTGTATGTATGAAAGACTTTGAATTGTTGAGTTGCATGGAAAATATGTTATGCTGAGATGGATGATAAATTCAATTGAATTATGCTTAAGTATAGTGGTTATTCATGTTAAATTCATATGAATTATGCTTAAAGGAACTAACATGTCTTATTGATGTGTCAAGTTGTTGGTTGGATTGTATGATATTTTATTTTCAAGTTATGCATTAAAAAGGTAAGCTTTAAGTTGACCTTATGCATATGTTTATGGAAAGGTTAAATAATACAAATGAAATTTGCACATGAAAATGGATCATCATATGTTCAATTCAAGTGATATATGTATGTGTGCACTAACTTGTGCATTGATGATATTTAGGCTTGTACTAGGCTTGTATTCATGGTTGATTTTTATGCCTATGCTTGGTAATATGCAAATGGAACGGTTAAGAAAAAGAAGTAAAACGAGAAGTTAAATACTGGGATATAGTATAATGATAATAAAGAATTGATGAGTTAAATGAGGTATTTGTATGTGAGCAAACTATTTCTACTATGGATGAATCTACCTATTTCATGGATAAATACATTGAATCGAAAATTGGCAATGTTGTTTAGGGTTATGATAACCATTGAGAACTAAATGGAAAGTAAGTAAATTGAAAGGTATATAATCGTATAAAAAGGTTGATGATTATATAGACTTATGAACCTTATGACATTGGTATAGGCTTATGTTTATTCAATAAAGTTTATTATTGAGATGAAATATTATGCTTAAAACTTATATGAGCTTACTAAGCATTCATTGCTTATGTGGTTATTTTTCTCTTACTTTACAGATTATCGGAAGCTCGATCAGGTTGGAAGCTAATTGGAGATCCATCACACTATCTATTGATTTTATCGGTAGATTTTGATGCTTTGGTCGTGGTTATAATGGCATGTATAGGTAGAATTATGTCTAATGTTTAGGTAATGATATCAGCATGTAATGTTACTTTGAATGTGTGAAACTTATGATGTTTGATGCATTGATGATTGGTGTGCTTTTGGCACTTTGATGTATAAAGGTTGATATTTTAGCATGTTGGTACTTAAAGGTTGGGAGTTGGAATGGTATATAAACTGCATGCTATGAAATGTTATTTTGAGATGCTTGAATGTGATCATTAAGATATGGAAATTGATAGTGAACATTGAGTTAATAAATGGCTAGTTTGGTGTGTTTGGATGTGTTGACATATGGTCAAGTTTGCAAAGGTAGTGATGATTGGTGTTGAATAGTCAAATTTGTGTTTTTGAGTATGATATTGGCATGGGAACATTGTGGTAAATGTTGGCATAAAATTAGTTATAAAGGTTATTTGATTTGTGGTTAAACTTAGGAATTGCATAATCATGTTTGATTGTTATGATTGAGGTGTCTTTTGGGCATACTGGTTGTATGATTAAATACTATGATGATCTAGCTTGAATATGCATGTGTTAGGTACATTTTGAATGTTTGAATATAGATGCAAATGACTTGTAAGGGTGTGTTTGAATTGGGTGAAAGGAATTGCTTTAATTTTGCCTACATCTTGTCCACACGGCCTAAGACATGGACATGTGTCTCGGCCTTGTGTGACCCACTGCCACGCGACACGGCTGTATGTCCCCTGTTGGTTTCTTAAAGGTTTCATTTTGAGAGCTACATGGCTTGGCACACAGGCATGTGACTTGGCCGTGTGACCCAAGTCAGAGAGTTAGACGGGCATGGACACGGGCTGGGACATGGCCATGTGTCCCTACTTTGAATGCCGGCACGGCCTAAGACACGAACATGTGTCTCAGCCGTGTGACCCCTGTAGTATGGATTTTTCCATCTTTTTCCATCAAGTTTTAAATGTTTTCAATTTAGTCTCGAATTGTTTCTAAAATGTTTCTAAGGCCTCAAGGGCTCGAAAAAGGGATGTTATGCATGTGCTTGAATGGAATATAATGTGTTTTATAAATGGTTGTAATCGAATGTTTTAAGTTAAAAGTTTTCGGTAATGCTTAGTAACCCTTGTCCATTGATGGATACGGGTTAGGAGTGTTACATAACCACTTTTCTGTAAAACTCGATTTACTTTTAATTTGTTTAATTTAAATTCTGGTTTAGAGAGTTTTCTAATTTTAGGACTCTCTAGACATTTGAGTTTAATTTTGGATTTGGATTTTTAATTTGGAATATCTTGCATGACATTTGATAAAACGATTTGCAAAATTAACCATTTTTGAGAAAACAAATTTGATTTTTCAAAACATAATGACTTAAGAACTTCCGCTGCAATTTATTTGTTTTATTTGTAAATGTAAACGATTGACAGTTTGACTAATAAGTATAACAACACATTTTTAAATAAAATGGACGCTTTCAGTAACAAAGATATGCAATGCTTTTAAAAAGAAAAAGTTGGATTTACAATTTTCCCTATAACATATCTAGATTCGGCCATAACGTTTAGGTCGGGTTTGGGGTGTTACATTTAGTTGTATCAGAGTCAGGTTCTAAAACTTGGACTATGAAATTTTAGGTTCAAAATTTTACTTGAAAAAAAACTATTTTTTGAGTAAAGTTTATTTTTGAAATTTGAAAAGTAAGTATGTGGTACACTGAGTCTCCGGCGCCATTCCTGTAAGTACTTCTAACTCAGAAATACTTTAGTTAGAAAACTCTGAAATGATTAAAACTGCACTGAGTTAGTTTTAGATTGAAATTTCTAAATTTTCTTAAACTACTTCTGATAATTATTTGAAGAATAAGATATTTCTAATAAATACTAAAAACTA